>NC_067398.1:603833342-604135842 GCF_016432865.1 Antechinus flavipes
ACCCTTTGATCCAGCAGTGGTACTACAGGGCTTATATCCCAAAGAGATATTAAAGAAGAGAAAGGGACCTGTAAGTGCAAAAATGTTTGTGGCAGCCCTTTTTGTAGTGGTTAGAAACTGGAAATTGAATAGATGTCCATCCGTTGGAGAACGGCTAAGTAAATAATGGTATATGAATATTATGGAATATTATTGTTCTGTAAGAAATGACCAGCAGGATGAATACAGAGAGGCTTGGAGAGACTTACCTGAACTGATGCTAAATGAATTGAGCAGAACCAGGAGATCATTATACATTTCAACAATATTATATGAGGATCAATTCTGATGTAAATGATTATCTTCAGCAATGAGAGGATCCAAATCAGTTCCAATTGATCAGGGATGAACAGAACTAGCTACTCCCAGTGAAAGAAAACTGGGAAATGAGTATGGACCATAACATTCCATTTGCAATCTTTCTGTTGTTGCTTGCTTGCATTTTTTTTTCTTCCCAGGTTATTTTTATCTTCTTTCTAAATCTGATTTTTCTTGTGCAACAAGATAACTGTATAAATATGTATACATATATTGTATTTAACATATATTTTAACATATTTAACATGTATGGAACTGCCTGCCATCTAGGGGAAGGGGTGGAGGGAAGGAGGGGAAAAGTTGGAACAGAAATGTTTGCAAAGGTCAATGTTGAACAATTACCATGCATATGTTTTATCAATAAAAGCTATAATGATAATAATAAAGCACTGCAAAAAAAAGAGTTAAGGGATTTGCAAAATTTTACTTGCATTGAAAGTATAGTTGTCTAACAAAATGCTTCGTTCAGTGCACAACTAGAGGCACTAGTATGGCTCTTTTCCCACAATTTATGCAACAATCATTGTTTTCATCTTTCTTCATTGTCAATTTAATAAATGTAGTGAAATGTTGACATTATTTCAATTTGTATTTCTATTTATTATTATTGGTGCTTTAGAGATTTTGTCCTATTATTAATAGCCTGCTTTTTATTGAATATTGCCAATCCATATCTATTATTTCATCATAAAAGCAGTCAGAAACATTTATTAACACTTGATATGTATTCCAGGCTTTGCATTTCTCTCCATGCCATCTTCAAGATTTGCTCTGCTAAACTGCTATACATCTAAATGGTGCAATGATTAAAGGGCTTAGACAGGAATTAGGAATACATGCGGTCAAAGCTGACCACTAACTATTACTAAGTGTTTTATTCTGGACTGTAATGTTCAAGCTAGCTTGATTCTCACAATCAGCCCAAGTCTGTAATCTTAGTGGAGAAGTAATGAAGGCAAGACAGCCACAACTGTTTCTTCAATCACAGAATAAGAACTCAGCTACCCCAATTTTACTAGAATCAAATATTTTAAAATTACTTACCATGGTGCCTGGAAGCTAGGATGTACAATTTAAAAATTGATTCCATTTCAATCCACTATAATCCTCTTTTATCTGAAAGTTCATTATAGTTCTACATTGTACCTTCTCCCAGTAACTCAGTTTAATGTTATCTAGACTACTCATTATGGAAGTACTTTCTCCATTGGGACCACACCACCTTCAAACTTTCATTGCCCATCAGTTTTCAGATTATATATCTAACTGTATATTTGTATCATGTACATCTATATCTACACCTACATCTATAACTATCTATCTATCTATCTATATGGCTACATACATATGTTTTCTTCTTTCATTTGAATATAAGGGCCTTGAGGGCAGAGACTGTCTTTATTTTTGCTTGCACTATGTATGTATTATTTAGGCATATTAGTGAAGAACAGTTGCAAGAGATAATGTTTTAGTTGTATCTGAAATTAAGCCAGGGATTCTGATATATGGGAAGAAAGAAGGCAGAATTCCTGGACATGGAAATATTCACTAAAAGATATAAAGATAAGAGTACAAGAGAAGAAGTTTTGTGGAATGTATATTTTGTGGAATTATCATATCTATTGTCTAAATCTAGAAACCAAAGGAAACATAAAGAGATATGTAAAAGAGACATGATATTCAGGGACAAAAAGAAAAAAGACCAATTTTGCTGACCATTAAATGCTTGACGAAAGTATATATTTGATTCCAAAGGTAACAGAGAACCATTGGAATTTGTTGAATGGGAAGAGTATGATTTAATAAATTTATTTTGGTAGTTTGATAGAGAATGTTGTTTTTTGTCCTTTGTGATATCACTATATTAGAGCTGAGTTACACTGTTGTCTGAATGTTGCTGATCAAATCAACATAAATTTGAAATGCTTTGCTAAAGATCAGATACAAACAGTCCAAGTGAACATTTGGGGTGGATTTTGTTATTTGCAAAAAGAGAGGATGTACTGAAATGGGAGAGAATCAGCACAGAAAGTCAAATTCCAAATTTATCAGAATTATCCATGTGAGAGAAGAATAAGAAAAGAACAAAAGTGATGACTTTGTAAATGGGAAAAAATAAGATATGTGTGAAAAATACCATGAAGAAAGAATTTATAAACTTTAGCACTTTATTGAATCCACTTTTTGAAGAAAAGTGAAAAATCAAGGATGACAATAAGTTGTAAAACTGAATTTCAAAAAGTATGTGAGTGGCATCAAAAATAATAGACAAGGTTTGAAGATGGATGGAATTTAATTTTTTTTTTAATTTTTAGAATCATTAGAACCAGAATAATTTAGAACCATGAAGATGGCATGGAGAGAAATGCAAAGCCTGGAATACATATCAAGAGTTAATAATGTACAATGGTTATAGTTTTTAATAGTTTTTATTGTTTTATTTTTTCTGGTTATATATTTTCTGGTGTATTTTAATGCAAATTTTTAGAAATCATGTTGCAAGAGAAAAATCAAAACAAAAAAGAAAAATAAAAGCATAGGAGAGAAAAAAATCAGAAAAAAAGAAGTGAACATAGTATTTATTAATTTATATTTCAATTTTCATAGTTCTCTTTCTAGAGGCAGTTGGTGTTTTCTATCCAAAGGTTATAGGAATTGTGTTAGATCAAGAACCACTGAAAAGAATAAACTCTTTCAGAGTTTAACATCATGCAATTTTGCTATTACTGTGTACAATGTATTTCTGGTTCTGCTTATTGTGCTGAGCATCGGTTTGGGTAATACTTTTCAGGATTTTATAAAATCAGTTTTTTTCATCATATTTTAATATAATTTTATTTAATTTTAAAATTTATTTTTAATATGCATTGCTTTATGAATCATTTGGGAGAGAAATATCAGAGCAAAGGGAAAAACAATGGGAGAGGAAAAAAAGGAAGTGAACATAGCATAAGTTGATTTACATTCAATGTCCATAGTTCTTTTTCTGTATGCAGATAGCATTTTTTTATCCAAAATATACAGGGATTGTTTTTGATCACAGAACCACTTAGAAGAAGCAAGTCTTTCAAAGTTAATTATTCTTGCTCTTATTGTGAACAATGTGTTCCTGGTTCTGCTTTTTTAACTCAGCATTAATTCATGTAAATCTTTCCAGGATTTTATATATCAGCTTGTTCATCATTTTTATAGAAATATAATATTACATTATTTTCATATATCACAACATTGTCAGCCATTTTCTTTCTTTCTTTTTTTTTTTATTATTATAGCTTTTTATTTCCAAGATATATGCATGGGTAATTTTTCAGCATGGACAATTGCAAGAACTTTTGTTCCAACTTTTCCCCTCCTTCCCCCCACCCTTTCCCCCAGATAGCAGGTTGACCAATACAGGACAAATATATTGAAGTATAAGTTAAATACAATATATGTATACATATCCAAACAGTTATTTTGCTGTATAAAAAGAATCATACTTTGAAATAGTGTACAATTAGCTTGTGAAGGAAATGAAAAATGCAGGAAGACAAAAATCAAGGGATTGGGAATTCTATGTAGTAGTTCATAGTCATCTCCCAGAGTTCTTTCACTGGGTGTAGCTGCTTCAGTTCATTTCTGCTCCATTGGAACTGATTTGTTTCATCTCATTGCTGAAGATGGCCAGGTCCATCAGAATTGATCATCATATAGTATTGTTGTTGAAGTATATAATGATCTCCTGGTCCTGATCATTTCACTCAGCATCAATTCATGTAAGTCACTCCAGGCCTTTCTGAAATCATCCTGTTCATCATTTCTTACTGAACAATAATATTCCATAATATTCATATACCACAATTTATTCAGCCATTCTCCATTTGATGGGCATCCACTCAGTTTCCAGTTTCTAGCCACTACAAGGAGGGCTGCCACATTCTTATACATATAGGTCCCTTTCTCTTCTTTCAAATCTCTTTGGGATATAAGCCCAGTAGTAATACTGCTGGATCAAAGGGTATGCATAATTTGAAAACTTTTTGAGCATAATCCCAAATTGCTCTCCAGAATGGCTGGAGATATTCACAATTCTACCAACAATGTATCAGTGTCCCTGTTTTCCCACATCTTCTCCAGCATTCTGCATTATCTTTCCTGTCATTCTAGCCCATCAAATAGGTGTGTAGTGGTATCTCAGAGTTGTCTTAATTTGCATTTCTCTGAATAATAATGACTTGGAGCATCTTTTCATATGCTAGAAATAGTTTCAAATTCTTCCTTTGAGAATTGTCTGTTCATATCCTTTGACCATTTATCAATTGGAGAATAGCTTGATTTCTTATAAATTAGAGTCAATTCTCTTATGTATTTTGGAAATGAGGCCTTTATCAGAACCACTGACTGTAAAAATGTTTTCCCAGTTTATTGCTTCCTTCTAATCTTGTCTGCATTAGTTTTGTTTGTACAAAAACTTTTTAATTTAATATAATCAACATTTTCTATTTTGTGATCAATAATGGTCTCTAGTTCTTCTTTGGTCATAAATTCCTTCCTCTTCCACAGGTCTGAGACGTAAACTATCCTATGTTCTTCTAATTTATTTCTAATCTCACTCTTTATGCCTAGGTCATGAACCAATTTTGACCTTATCTTGGTGTACAGTGTTAAGTGTGGGTCAATGCTTAGTTTCTGTCATACTACTTTCCAATTTTCCCAGCAATTTTTGTCAAACAGTGATTTCTTATCCCAAAAGCTGGGGCCTTTGGGTTTGTCAAACACTAGATTGTTATAGTTATTTACTGTTTTGTCAATTGAACCTAACCTATTCCATTGATCAACTAGTCTATTTTTTAGCCAATACCAAATGGTTTTGGTAACTGCTGCTTTATAATATAATTTTAGATCTGATACAAGTAGGCCACCTTCATTTGATTTTTTTTTTTCATTAATTCCCTTGAAATTCTTGGTCTTTTGTTTTTCCATATGAACTTTGTTATTATTTTTCTAGGTATTTAAAATAGTTTTTTGGGAGTCTGATTGGTATAGCACCAAATAAATAGATTAGTTTAGGTTGTATTGTCATCTTTATTATATTTGCTCACCCTATCCAAGAGCATTTAATATTTTTCCAATTGGCTAGGTCTTATTTGTGTGGAAAGTTTTTTGTAGTTTTGCTCAAATAGTTTCTGATTTTCTCTTGGCAGATAGATTCCTAAATATTTTATACTATTTTTTATATTATCAGCAGTTACTTTAAATGGAATTTCTCTTTGTAATTCTAACTTGGATTTTGTTAGTGATATATAAGAATGCTTATGAGTTATGTGTGTTTATTTTCTATCCTGCAACTTTGCTAAAGGTGTGGATTATTTCTAATAACTTTTTAGCAAAATCTCTGGAATTCTCTAAGTATATCGTCATATCATTAGCAAAGAGTGATAATTTGGTTTCCTCATTGCCTACACTCATTCCTTTAATCTCTTTCTCAACTTTTATTGCCAAAGCTAGCATTTTTAATACAATATTGAATAGTAATGGTGATTATAGGCAACCTTGTTTTACTCCTGATCTTACTGGGAAAGTTGCAGTTTATCCCCATTACATATGATGCTTACTGATGGTTTTAAATAGATGCTACTTGTTGGAATCCTTACTAACTGCTAAGTAATTAGAGTTGATCTAATCTTACAAGAAGTTGTTTTGGCCAGAACCTGAAACAAGGTACTAAGTAGAACTAATCAAGACAAGGCTTGTGTTCCCACCTTTACTCATTGGACTCCACAAGTATGCTAGCTTCACAAAGTACACTTTCTAACTTCAAGAGAGTTCACACCTCCCTTAAAGTCATTGGGCCAGAGAGCACTATGGGAGATGTGAACTCATTGAACTCCAATGAGTAAAGGTGTGAACGCAAGCCTTGTATTAATTAGTTCTACTTAGTACCTTGTTTCAGGTTCTGCCCAAAACATCTTCTTTTTTTTGTAAGATTAGATCAACTCTAATTAGTTAGCAGTTAGTAAGGATTCCAACAGCTACTGATTATTTTAAGGAAAAGTCCATTTACGCCTATTCTCTCAAGTGTTTTTAATAGAAACTGATGTTGGATTTTATCAAATACTTTTTCTGGATTTATTGAGATAATCATATGATTTTTGTTAATTTGGTTATATGGTCAATTATACTAATAGCTTTCCTAATATTAAACCAGCCCTGCATTCCTGGTATGAATCCTACTTGATCATTTGTATTATTCTGGGGATGATTTTCTGTAGTCATTTTGTTAATATCTTATTTAAGATTTCAGCATCAATATTCAGTAGGGAGATTGGTCTATAATTTTCTTTCTCTGTTTTCAGCCTACCTGGTTTAGGTATCAGTACCATGTCTGTGTCATAAAGGGAATTTGATAGGACTCCTTCATTCCCTATGTTTTCAAATAGTTTATATAGCATTGATGCTAATTGTTCTTTAAATTTTTGGTAGAAGTCACATGTAAATCCATCTGGTCCTGGAGATTTTTTCTTAAATGATTCATCAATAGCTTGTTCTGTTTCTTTTTCTGAAACGGGACTATTTAAGTAACTTACTTCTTTCTCTGTTAATCTAGGAAACCTATATTTTTGGAGGTAGTCATCCATTTCACTTAGATTATCACATTTATTGGCATAAAATTGGGTAAAGCAACTCCTTATTGCTCTCATTTCCTCTTCATTGGTGGAAATTTCTTCCTTTTCATTTTAAGACTAACAGTTTGATTATCCATTTTCCTTTTTCTTATCAGATTTAGCAAAGGTTTTTCTATTTTATTGTATTTTTTCATAAAACCAACTCTTAGTTTTATTTATTAATTCAATAGTTTTTTTTTTTTACTTTCAATATTATTAATGTCTCCTTTTAATTTTAGTATTTTACATTTAGTATTTGGTTGGGGTATTTTAATTTCATCTTTTTCTAGCTTTTTAAGTTGCAAGCCCAATTCAGTGATCTTCTCTTTCTCTATTTTATTCAAGGAAACCTCTAAAGATATAAAATTTCCCCTTATTACCACTTTGGCTGCATCCCACAAATTTTGGTATGATGTCTCATCATTGTCATTATCTCAAGTGAAATTATTAACTGTGTCTATAATTTGCTGTTTCACCCAATCATTCTTTAAGATGAGATTATTTTCTTTCCAAATATTTTTTGGTCTATTTACCCCGAATTTTTTGTTGAATGTAGTTTTTAGTGTATCGTCATCTGAAAAGAAAGCATTTACTATTTCTGCCTTCCTGCATTTAATTTTGAGGTCTTTATGTCCTAATATATGGTCAGTTTTTGTATAGGTTACATCAATTGTTGAGAAGAATGTATACTCCTTTCTGTCACCATTCAGTTTTCTCCAAAGATGTATCATACCTAAATTTTCTAATATTATATTTACATCTTTAATTTCTTTCTTATTTGTTTTGTGGTTTGATTTATCTAATTCTGATAGAACAAGGTTGAAATCTCCCACTATTATAGTTTTGCTGTTTGTTTCTTCTTGCAACTCTCTTAACTTCTCCTTTAGGAAGTTAGATGCTATACCACTTGATACATATATGTTTCGTATTTATATTGCTACAGTGTCTATGCGTAAGCATAGATATAGTTTCCTTCCTTATCTTTTTTAATTAGATCAATTTTGGCTTTTACTTTATCTGAGATAAGGATGGCTCCCCCTGCTTTTTTTTTTTTTTTATTTCACCTGAAGCATAATAGATTCTTTTCCAGTCTTTTATCTCTACTCTGCATGTATCATCCTGTCTTAAATGTGTTGCCTACAAACAACATATGGTAGGGTTCTGGCTTTTAATCCAGTCTGCTATCTGCCTCTGCTTTATGGAAGAGTTCAACCCATTCACATTTACAGTTAAAACTACTAATTCTGTAATTTCTGCTATCTTATTATCCCCACATTATACTTTTCTTTTCTTTTCCCCCCATACTCCCCTCCCCTGTATTAAACTTATTGACATCACTTGCCTCATGCGGCTCTCCTCTTTAGAATCCCTGCCACCCCTTTTGAGTCCCTCCCACATTCTTATATCTTTGTCTTGTTTTTCTGTGTTACCTTCTATTTAGCCTACTCTTTTCCTTTTCCCTTTTCTCTCCCACTATTTAATGAGGCGAGAGAAGTTTCTCTGTCAAACAAATACGTCAAATATTTTCTCTTTGAGCCAAATCTGATGAGAGTAGTCATCCATTTCACTTAGATTATCACATTTATTGGCATAAAATTGGGTAAAGCAACTCCTTCTATTGCTCTAATTTCCTCTTCATTGGTGGAAATTTCTTCCTTTTCATTTTAAGACTAACAGTTTGATTATCCGCTTTCCTTTTTCTTATCAGATTTAGCAAAGGTTTTTCTATTTTATTGTGTTTTTTCATAAAACCAACTCTTAGTTTTATTTATTAATTCAATAGTCCTGATTTATTAATTCAATAGAATGTCCTGATCCAGAGAAAACCAACTATATCTTGAGATAGTCTGTTGCTCTTGAGGTTAGCTCTGATTATCAGGAAATTTCATTTTGTTTTGTGTTTTTTTTCTCTTATCAAACCTAAATCTTCCACTCTATAATTTCAGCCTTTCTTATAACCAGTGTGCTCAGAGTCATCATTTTATGGCCCTCAATTTCCTGATCTGTTTTTCTCTTTGAGCCAAATCTGATGAGAGTAAGATTCACACATGTTCCTCCCCTTCCCTTAATTACATCAGATATGATAGGTTTTCTTTCCTTTTTCGTAAGATGTAATTTTCCTCTTTTTATCTCCTCTTTTGTCTTTTTCTGATACAATCCCCTTTTCACTCCTACTTCCCTTTTTTATATTATAATAGTAAAATCAAATTATACATGTGCTCTTTTTGTATGTTTGTCACAGAAATACAATTCTCTAGAGTTCTTTTTAACTTGTATGCTTCTCTTGATTCCTATATTTGAAGGTCATTTTTTTGTTTAGCTCTGGTTTTTTCATTAGTAATAAATGGAATTCACCTGTTTCATTGAATGTCCATCTTCTTTCCTGAAAGAAAATAATCAGCTTTGTTGGGTAGTGTATTCTTGGCTGCACTGCAAGTTCCTTTGCCTTACAGAGTATCATATTCCGGGCCCTTTGATCCCTTAAATTGGAACCTGCTTGATGCTGAATGATCCTTATTGTGGCTCCTCAGTATTGGAGTTTTTTTTTTTTTTTTTTTTTTGTTGTTTTTCTGGCTGCTTGTAATATTTTTTCCTTAGTCTGATAGTTCTGAAATTTCACCACTAGATTCATTGGGGTTTTTATTTTGGGGTCTCTTTCAGAAGGCGTTAGATGAATTCTTTCAATGTCTATTTTACTTTCTGATTCTATTACATCTGGGCAGTTCTCTTTGATAATTTCCTGTAAAATAGTGTCTAGGCTCCTTTTTTCATCATAATTTTCGGAAAGTACAATAATCCTCAGAATCTCTCTACTAGATCTATTTTCCAGGTCTGTTGTTTATCCAAGTAGATAATTAACATTTTTTTAAATATTTTTTTTCAATTTTTTAGTTTTGCTTGATTGATTCTTGAAGTTTCAATGAATCTTTCATTTTTATTTATTCAGTTCTGATTTTTATTGAGTTATTTTCTTCATTAAATATTTTTACTTCTTTTTTGTATATGGCCAATTTAGTTTTTAACTGAGTTGTTTTGCTCTATGGATTTTTTTTTCCATTTCACCAATTTTTTAATAATTATTTTCTTTTTTCCAATTCACAAATCCTGCTTTCCTTAGAGTTCTTTATCTTTTCCAATTCACAAATTCTGTTTCCCTGGTATTTCTTTACCTTTTCCAATTCACATTTCAGGAAGTTGTTCTCTTTTTCCACTTTATCAAATATTTATTTTAATGAGTTATATGCTTTTTTCTATACTCTCTTGCAGAGCTTCTCTTTCTCCATTTTTCTTCTAGCTCTTTTTTTAAGATCTTTTATAATTTCTTCTAAGAGATTCTTTTGTAATGGGGACCAGATTATATCTCCTTTTGGGGTTTTATTTGGAGACTGTCTGCTATTAGTCTCCTTGAAGGTTGGAAATCTGCTCTCTATCTGTATAGAAGCTATCTATAGTTAGAGTTTACTTTTCTTTTTTACTCATTTTTCTAAAAGCCCTTGGGATTTGCTTTCAGGACAAGGCATTCCCAGCTTCCTCTACAGAACAGGGATAGATGGATAGTGGTTGTCCTGGGAACAGGCTGGGAAGAATGGGTTGCTGAGTAAGTGTGACTGCCCTGGAGAGAGTCCAGCTGTGCAATGCAGCTGCGCAGCTGTGTTGTAAATCATGCTGACTTACTTCTGGTGCTGAGTAGGTGCGGCAAGGTTTTTTGAAACTCTGGCATTTTGGGGATACACACTTGCTTTGACATTGTGTAACTACTCTGCTGATCTACTACTTTGCAACCAAAGCAAAGCACCAGCCTGTGGTAAAGTCCTCCCTACAAAATCTCCACTCCTGGAGACCACACCCTTCCCCTGGTCTGCTGAGCATGTGCTAGCCTCTGTGTTCCGACTCCTTGCCTTCACTGGCCTCCTCCCTCCTGATCAAGACAGATGTTTTCTAGCAATCTTCCAGATTATCTTCTGCTGGTAATTTGTTGTATTCCCAATATTCGTGGAATTCCCCGTCCAGCACTATTTCAGAGGCTCAGTTTGGTAATTAGTAATGAGGGTAGAAGGGAGTTCAGAATGAACCGTGTGTCCTCTTCAGCATCTTGGATCTGTCTCCTGAATCAGCATTTTTTGATGCATGTAGGATTACATATGTAGTTGATTGAAAATGGATTATACAGCATTTTTGTTTCTTTCTTTGAAGTTTTTAAAATTTTTACTTTTTTACAGTTACATGTAGAAATAATATTGTTTTGGTTATACATATCCATTAGTTTCTTTTCACATATTTACTTATGAATCATGTTGGGAAAGAAAAATCAGAACAAAAAAGAAGAAGAGAGAAAAGAAGAAAATTAACATACCACGTGCTGATTTATATTCAATCTCTATTGTTTTCTTTTTGGATCCAGACTGTGATTTCCATCCAAAGTTTATTGAAATTTACTTGCATCATTGAAGCATTAAGGAAAAGGAAGGCAATCATAGTTGGTAAACATACAATCTAGCTGTTGCTGTTGTATGTTTTACTGTTTCTATTTGTTTTAGTCAGCATCAGTTCATAT
Organism: Antechinus flavipes; assembly: GCF_016432865.1. Taxonomy (NCBI): domain Eukaryota; kingdom Metazoa; phylum Chordata; class Mammalia; order Dasyuromorphia; family Dasyuridae; genus Antechinus; species Antechinus flavipes. The sequence goes on from NC_067398.1 coordinate 603,844,899, forward strand.
ACATATTTCCAGACTTTTCAAAAAATCAGCTTATTCATTACTTTTTATTTAAAAAATTACATTATCTTCATATATCAAAATTTTTTCAGCCACTCCCCAATTGATGGGCATCTACTAATTTTCCAATTCTTTGCCACCACAAAAATAGCCGATATGAACATATTTGCACATATGTATTCTTTTCTCTTTTTTATTATTTATTTAAGATACAGATCTAATCATGGCATTGGTGAAGCAAACTTTATTCACAGTATGATAGCCCTTTGGTTATAGATCCAAATTGCTCTTTAGAATGGATGGATTATTTTACAACTCCACCAACAATGAATTTCTGTCCAAGTTTTCACATATTTCCTTCAACATTTATCATCATCATCCTTTCCTGTCATGTTAGCCAATCTGAGAAGTGTGATATTGTATCTCAAAACTATTTTAATTTGTGTTTCTCTAATCTATAATGATTTAGAACATTTTTTTTTCCTAATCTAATCATGAGTATAAGTGAGCATGATATTCACTTAACCTATGTGAGCCTCAATTTATCAATAAAAAGGGAATAATAATGCCTTAATACTTTTGTGATTATTCTGATGGTCAAATGAGATTGTTATTATTATTATTAACATTTGTGCAAACTTTTAGTAGTTCAATGTGTCCTATGAGATTATTATAATCATTAATATTATTTATAAATCTCAAACTGTCCTCTACATGTATTAAGAAATTCAGCTTTTTTTTTTAGCTAACATTTTATTGGGTTTTTTTTTTATTTGTTCTTTGAAATATTCATAGCTGAATGATATTATGCTTGATTATTTGAGATGAGGATTTTAATCTTTCTGCAGTTGTAAAAATAAATTGTATTAAAATTGTTTATTCCTTGGCTTTTGTTGATACCAACCCAGCTTCTCTTTCTAAAGAAACCATAGAGATGAATGCAGAATGTGGTGTTAATATTTGTGAATGAGGATGAACATGTTAAGTCTATCATTATAGATTCAAAAACCAGAAAGATTTTTGAAAAGAGATTGTCTATGTTAAACCTTTTATTTTCCAAATGGAAAAAAAAAGACCAGAGATGTTGAGTGATTTGTTTACAAGTAATAACTGATAGATCTTTTCATTCAAAATCTTCTGTTTTTACTCTACTTTCTTTAATAGTTGTATAACAATGAACATATTAAATTAATTTTCTGAAGAATTCATTATCTTCTCAATACCCTTGATTTTTTATTCTGTTTCGTGCAGAAATCAGGACTGTGGCTATATTATAAATAATAGTGGCAAACTATAAACAACTCTTAATAAGCATTTAATAGTAATTATTTAATTTTATTTAATACCATGATTGAATGTGAAGAATATTACCTTAAGTCATTTGGAACTTATGCTTATTTACTTATTATGGTACTTAGATCTAAAAAGAGTTCTTTTTTGGCTCATACTAGTTTAAAAAATTCTTTTCAAGATATTCCTTTCCAAATTAAAAAAATATCCAAAGTCTTGAGTTCCAAATTTTTTCTCTCTCTCTTTCCCTTCCCTCTTCTCTCATGAAACAGTAAACAATTATATATATATATATGATGTGTGTGTATGTATGTATATATATATATATATATATATATATGTTTATTTTATATACATGCAATTATATGAAAACTTTCCTTAATTTTGTTTAAGAAAATGCAAGTAAAAGAAAATATATATATATATATTTTTTTTAAATAGCATGTTTAATTTGTACTCATTCAACATCAGGTGTTTTTGGATACATATAGTAGGTTTCATTATTAGATTTTTTGATTTTCTTGCATGATTGTATTACTGAGACTAGCTAATTCATTCATAGGTCTTCATTGAACAATACTACTGTTACTGTGCACAGTGTCCCTTGTATACGTTCCCTTTACTATGCCTGTACATATTTCAGGTTTTTTTTTAATTTTTTTTTCTTAAATCATTCTCTTTATCATTTTTAATAGAAAAGCAATATTCTATTAAAATCACATACCAAAATTTGCATAATCATTTCCAAACTAATGGACCTCATTTTGATTTCTAATTCTTAGTTATCACAAAGTGAGCTGCTAAAATATTTTGGTACAAAGAGTTCTTTTTTCATTTTTTTCTTTTGAATATGAATTTATCAATTTTATAGAAGGATCAAAGGGTATATCCACTATTATGGTCTTTGGGCATATTTCAAATTGCCTTCCAAAATGTTTGGATCAGTTCACAGCTGATTAGTTGTTGATTAGTATTCCAGGTTTCCCATACCACCTTCAACATCCAAAATTTTCCTTTTTTTGTCATATTAGCTAACAGATGAGAATTGGCACCTCAGAATTGTTTTAATTTTCATGACTAATATTGAGTTTGAACATTTTTTCATATAATTATAGTTTTGATGTTTTCATTTTAATCCTGCCTTTTCACACCCTTTGGCCATTCATCAATTTGGGGCATAACTTAAATTTTCTATAAATTTGATTCAGTTCTCTTTAGAGTTGAGAAATAAGACTTTATTAGAAACACTGGCTATAAAGTATCCCCTCCCCCCACAGTTGTTTTTTTTTTTTTAATTTCTTATGAATTTGGTTACATTGGTTTTGTTTCTGCAAACACATTTTATAAAATCAATTTTTTGTTAACATTTTGTAGTGATTTTTGTATCTTCTTTGGTCCTAAATTCTTTCTTTATCCATAAATCTGACAAATACACTATTCATGACCTCTTAACTTGTTTATGTTTTCATACTTTATATGTAAATCATGTGCCCATTTTGACATAATCTTAGCATATGGTATGAGATGTTGGTAGATATCTAATTTCTGTGATGCTGTTTTTCAAGCAGTTTTTGTCAAACAATGAGTTTTTGTTCCAAAACTTGGTTGCTTAAATTTGTCATGTCTTAGATTACTATGATCATTTACTGCAATGTAATTTGAGCCTAATCTATTCCATTGATATATTATTATATTTCTTAAACAGTACCGGATTGTTTTCATAATTACTGCTTACTTTTTGATATAATTACATTTAGACTACCATTATTTTTTATTTCCCCCTCTGGGTTGCCTTGATATCCTTGAGTTTCTATTCTTCCAGATGAATTTTCTTATATTTTCTAGATTTATTAAACAATTTTTGATAGTCTCACTGATATGGTACTGAATAAATAGGTTAATTTAGATAGAATTGTCATTTTTCTGCTGTTGTCTCAGCCTACCCATGGACTATTATTATTGTTCCAATTGTTTAACTATTAATTTATTCGTGTTGGAAAAATGTTTTGTAATTGTATTATAAGATTCCTTTATTTGACTTGGCAAGAAACCTTCAAATATTTTATATTTTCTACAGTTATATTAAATGGAATTTCTCTATCTCTTCTTGTTGAATTTTGTTGGTAATATATAAAAAATCTGTTATATATGTTCTTTATTTTTTATCCTGCAACTTTTCTAATGTTGGTAAATATTTAAGTAGTATTTCATTGATTATTTATGATTTTCTAAGTATTATATTTCCTCTTCAAACAGTATTAATTTTATTTCCTCATCTATTATAATTCCTTTAATTTTGTTTCTTTCTCTTATTTCAATAACTAACATTTCTAGTATAATATTGATTAATAAAGGTCATTATTGGTCATCCTTGCTTCACCCCTGATTGTATTGGCAAAGTTTCTAGTTTATTCGCCTTTGCAGATAGTGATTGTTGATGGTTTTAGATAGATATTGCTTATCATTTTAAGATGAGTTCCATTAATTCATATGTTTTCTAGTGTTTTTAATAGGAATGAATGCTGTATTTTGTCAAAGTTTTTTTTCTGCATCTTTTGAAATAATCATATAATTTCTGTTGCTTTTGTTATTGATGTGGTCAATTATGTTAATTGTTTTCCTAATATTGCTCCAACCCTGCATTCCTTGCATAAATGCCATCTGGTCATAGTGTGTGATTGTTGAGACATATTATATATATATATATATGTTGCATACGAAAAGAAGAATGTGCTTTAAAAAAAAAAATCCAAGTGGCTTGTGTACCATTTTAGAGATCAAATTGCTGACAATCTTACTTTTTAACTCATTATCAATTTTATACACCCCAGCATGTCACCATCTAGTGACTATTTTCTAGTTATATGGCACTGTTCTAAAGGAGAGATGATAATTATATATTCTTACAATGCAAAGGGCTCTGTAATCATTTTATCCCTAGTGTTGCATTAATAGGGTTTGTTTAATAAATCAAGTTTATAGCCCATTATAAAACTACAATGCTGGGTTGCATTTGTATTGCAGTTATATGTGTGTGGTGCAGTTTCACTCCTTGACTACTGCCAGTTATAAAGACATAAATAAAGATTAGATAATTCTAAAGCCTGGACCGTATGCCAGTTGCTTCAAAATTGTAATTTTACTGCCTCTAAGTCAGCAATCTCTGACATGGTTATTTGTATTAAGTAGTATCCACCAGTATTCAAAGCATAAAACTAATATCTCTGTGATAAACTATGTATAATTATAGTAAGTTTAGACAAAAGATTTGTTTTTGTAGGTGGAGGGAGAGTGCAATATCACTAAGTTCCTGTCTCTCTGGAAATGAGCCTGGACATAAACATTTTACTGTTTCTGGCACGGAACCAGAGACCACAAGACACATAGTCTTTTCTGTGGCAGCACCAGCAGCAGTGTGATGAACTCAGGGAAAATTTCAACAAAGATGGCATGGGGTTCATCTTTACAGGGTTAGAATGAAAATAGCTTATTAAGCATTTGTCTATTCCAGAAGAAACAGAGCTATTTCTAATGTCTTTTCTTTGGAGTACAGGCCTTTCTCTGATTGTGAGAGAGTTTGGATAGGTTAAAGAAATGCAAAATCCAATAGTAGTAATTCCAATTTTTTTGAGCTTTCTTAGCAAAAGAAGCTGAACATTTACATTTTAGGAAAGTCACTACATATGTCTGAGTTATCTACTATGTATCACTAAAGATTCAAATATATTGAATGAAACAATCCATGTATTCAAGGGATTTACATTCTAACAAAGGAGATTATGCTATCTATAAATAAAGGGAAGGAGAAAAAGTGAAGGAAAGTCTTGAAAGAAATAGAAAGAACACTGGATTTGAAAAGAGTATCATGATTTAAATCCAGGTTCTGCCCCTTACTATATTATGGTGTGGAGTTAAATTCACAATTTTGGTTGCAAGGACTTCGAAAGTTGAAACCAAGGTGCTAGAGTAAAGCCAGGAAGCTGTTAGAGCTTTTCTAGTTTCCCTTAAAAACCACATTAAAAAAACCCTCTGAACAATGTCTGAAGTAATGAAATTACTCTCTAGCTCAAAATATATTGGAAAAACTTCACTGGGGTGAAAAGGGTGTTGAAGCCAACTCAGAATTTCTGGGAAAGTTGGTAACAAAGTCTTAACCATAGCAAAACAGCAGCTAAAAGGCTCAGTCTAGATCCATAGAGGAGCAGATCAATGGGGAAGCCTCTAGTTACAACTCAAGGCAAACTCTAGGAAATCAGGCTATTCCTTTACAAGAGCAAGCAAAACTATCTACTGCAAACACAAGTGGTACTGTATTTAAAGCCAAGGTTTGGAACTGCACAAGAACCCTGAGACAACACTTTTTTTACCCTAGGAACAGAGCTCAAAAACACAAGTCAAAAAAGGGCAAAAATACCAAAACTAAAGGAAAGAAAATGAGCAAGAAACAGAAAAGAACCTTCACCACAGAAAGCTACTAAGTGACAGGGTAGAATAAAACAAATTCAGATGAGGACAAAATATGTATAGAAGAAATCACAAAGAGTGATATGAATTGGTTTCAAGTCCAAAAAGGCTTCTTGGAAGTGCTCATAAAAGAATTTACAAGGCAAATAAGAGAGATAAAAGAAAAAATGAGAAGAGACATGAGAGATATGCATGAGAGAATCAACAGCTTTGAAAAAGAAGGGGGAAAAATTGTCTGAAGAAAACAATTCCTTAAAAGTTAGAATTAACCAAATGGGAAAAAAAAGATACAAAACTTAATAAAAAAAAATCACACATTAAAAATTAGAATAGGGCAAATGGATTCCAATGACTCAATGAGAAAGCACGAATCAGTCAAACAAACTAAATTTAAAAAATCAAAAATGGGGAAAAATGTGAAATACCTCATTGGAAAAACAGCTAAGCTGTAAAATAGATCCAGAAGAGACAATTTAAAAATTACTGCCCTACTTGAAAGTTATGACCAAAAAAAAAAAAAAAAAAAAAAAAAAGCCTGGATAGCATTCTTCAAGAGATCATTAAAGAAAAATTTCCCAATGTTTTATAAATAGAGGGGGGAAATAATCATTGAAAGAATTCATGAATCACCTTTGCAAAGAGATCCCACAAGGAAAACCCCAAGGCACATTGTTATGAAACACCAAATTTACAATCTCAAGGGAAAATACTGCAAGCTGCCAGACAAAAGCAATTCAAATATCAAGGAGCAATAATCAAAATTAAAAGGGATCTAACAGTTTCTAGAATAAAAGATAGGAGGGAATGGAATACCATATTCTGGAAGGCATTTGATAAAATCCAACATCCATTATTATAAAAAACACTAGACAGTAAGGAGGGTAAGGGGGAAGAGGGAATTGGAACCCACAGTTTTGCAAGGGCTAATTTTGAAGAATTATCCTGGCATATGTTTTTTTTTTTTTTTCTTTTCCCAAATCCATCCTTTATTGTACATCACAACTTTTTTTAAATAACTTTTTTATTGACAGAACCCTGCCAGGGTAATTTTTTACAACATTATCCCTTGCATTAACTTCTCTTCTGATTTTTCCCCTCCCTCCCTCCACCCCCTCCCCCAGATGGCAAGCAGTCCTATACATGTTAAATAGGTCACAGTATATCCTAGATAAATATATGTGTGCAGAACTGAACTCTTGTTGTACAGGGAGAATTGGATTCAGAAGGTAGAAATAACCTGGGAAGAAAAACAAAAATGCAAACAGTTTGCATTCATTTCCCAGTGTTCTTTCTTTGGGTGTAGCTGCTTCTGTCCATCATTGATCAATTGAAAGAGTTAGATCTCTTTGTCAAAGAAATCCACTTCCATCAGAATACATCCTCGTACAGTATTGTTGTTGAAGTATATAATGATCTTCTAGTTCTGCTCATTTCACTTAGCATCAGTTCATGTAAGTCTCTCCAAGCCTCTCTGTATTCATCCTGCTGGTTATTTCTTACAGAACAATAATATTCCGTAACATTCATATACTACAATTTATCCAATCATTCTCCACTTGATGGGCATCCATTCATTTTCCAGTTTCTAGCCACTACAAAGAGGGTTCTGGCACATGTTTTTTAAAATAATAAGCTTTTTAAAAAATCTAATAAATATTCCTTGCAATTGAACATCTGACATTATATGACATTATATAAATTATTTTTTTGAATTTATGTTTGCAAACATTTACTTAAATGTATATTTCATATTTATGTATCTTTCATTTATGTATGTGTGTATCTATAATATCTAGATATATGTATGTGTGTCTGTGTGTATGTGTATGTATAATGAAATCATTATTCAATGAGAGAAACATGCTGAGTAAATAGAGAAGTTTGCTACATGTAACCTCATGCTGTCAAGAGACAGGATAGGATGCCTTCGGCACATTGGGTGGACACCCTATATGTTTGTGGGAATGTCTGATGAGAATCACAAATCATGGTCAGAAATACATATGTTGAAATCTAAAATATCATCATCTTTTTCATAATCCTAGTTATTGATGGCATTTCTATGATGTCTTTATGCCAGATCCTGTATTACACTTAGCAAATATTATCTCATATCATTACAGGAAGAATATTCAAATAATGAATTCATAAATTCTTTTAATGTGTGTGTGTGTATGTGTGTGTGTGTGTCTGTGTGTGTGTGTCTGTGTGTGTACATAGAATCATATACCTTACCTCCAGGTCAATAAAGATTTTTCAATCAACATTACATATACTAAACTAAAAATGTTGGGATGATGTTTAAATTTTTATATATTTTATTCAACTACAATTCCATGAATCTTAATAATAACAACATTTTAGGGGCTATAAGTTTTGTAAATAAATTTACATTAGCACTCATTTAATGTAATCTTTTTTTCTTTGTTTTTATATATTATGTAGCTAAAGGAAACATCTTTTGTCTTTTTCTTTTGATTTTTTAAAATTACTATTATTTATTTAACCAGCTCTGTGTCTACCTAATGCTACTGCACTTATTTGTTTGAACTTTGTTCAAATTAATAGCAAACATGTTCTAAGTGAAGGCCTGAGGGGTTTTCCTTATGACTTTGTAACATTTATTTAGTTTTTTAAGAACATCTTTTGGTTACTCATTGAATCTCAGTATGTCGAATAGATGTATTTGATAGAGAAAGGACAACAAAATAACAGGAGTTTTTTATAGTGCTTTGTGTGTCCAATTAAATGAGGAACTTTTAGTCCAGTAAAATTAGCATAATTCATTGGAAAAAAATGTAGACACACCTTACATTGTAAGTTCTTTCTTTAGTTTGGCTAAAGTCATACATCAAAATACATGACTTAAGGGGAAAAAATGTGTGTGTGTGTGTATGCATATGTAAGTATCCAAAAAATCAGTAATTCAAGTACAACATGAAGCACTTCATCATCTGAGATGGTGTTATCTTTTTTTTGACACCTCAGCTGATTTCAGATGGATCCTTCTTCTAGTAATAGGGGCAGCTGAGATTGAAGTATAAATGATAATTAATGACTGTTGATTCATGCATCAATGTCAGTCTGAAGGTAGACTATTTTGAAGGGATCAGTTCTAGTTCCTCTTGGCAATTTCTTTAAGTGGGGAATCATTTTTGTTAATGTCAGGCATTTCAAATTTGGAAATTATTTGACTTACAGGAATAGACAAGACTCTCACATATATATTCTATAGCATAGGAAAATGGGACAATTCTAATTCATGATACTACAAAGCATTGGGTCAGCTCTCAGAGACCTGAGTTACAATCTGACCCCAGTCACTTACCAGCTGTATGGCCCTTCAAAAATCACTTAACCTTGTATGCCTCAGTTTCTTCATCTGTAAAATGAGCTTGTGAAGAAAATGGAAACCTCTGTTATCTTTTCCTGAAAAAAAAAATCCCTAAAAAGGTATCATGAAGAATTAGACATGACTAAAAGATGACCAAACATCACCAGTAAGGATAAATAAAAAACTCAGCATCTGGATTAAAATAATATTTATACTGAGATGGGATGCAGCCAATAGTTTATATTAAAATGATCAATGAGTTTTAAGTGAAATACTTTCTCACCATTGTTAAAAATGATTTTGTTTTAATACAAGGAAAAACAAAGCAAAAAAAATAAATTTTCAGTGATTAGAAAATAAAATGATATAACCTTCTTCCATCTGTCTGTCCATAGTTAATTTGTTTAAATCTCTCACAACTACAGTTTTGTTTTCTTTTAGCACAAATTTAATCTATGAATAGTTATGTATCTCACAGAATTTTCATGAGGATAAAATAAGCCAATGTATATAAAATGTTTTGAGAACCTTAAATTACCATATGAATATTAAGTTATAGTATTGGCCAATGACTAAGGATTATTATTAGTCACTTCCCTATTTCTGGAGTTATTGACACAATGGATAAAAGATTACTTTATGCAGATTGTAATTATATTTAGAGATGAATTTGGCCCAGATGATGCTTGAAATCCTTTTCCATTTAGATACAATATATTTCATCTTCAAAAAGTTTCTTCAGGGAAAAATTGTTAATTAGAAAAACTGATATGTTATATTATTTTTTGATTTGCTGTTAAAATTAGTAATATCGTTAATGGTACAAGCTGAAGAAATTTCAAATCAAGGATGTAAAAGCAAGTTGTAAGAAATAACTGTTTTTATGATTGTTGTTGCCAAAGAAAGTATTCCTTTGGGATCTATGTCTTCTGCACATCTGTCTCATTTTGCTGAAGCTTGAAGAGATTCAGCATCACAGCCTAAAGGAAAGATAAAAGGATTCATTTGATTTTAACCACTGTGCTCACAGAAGCATGTTATGGAATTTTTTAGTTAGAAGGGAACCTAAATACCTTATATTCTGACTCACATTTTCATAACAACCCTCTCTATAAAATGGTTATTGGTTAGTGTTCTTGCATTTTCTTAAGGAAATCAATTGAAGGGGACCCTTTAAACTCGTATGGCACTTTACTTTTGGACAGCTCTAGTTATTAAAGAAGCTTTAAAAAATATATTTGGCATTCTTGTTCTTTTACCTGCTGAAATTGTCTAAAGGTATTTATTTATAATTTTAAACTAGCACTCCTTAAAGATTGATCCTCTCATTTAAGATTTCTTCATTTTAAATAATTATCACTATTAACAATTTTATCGAGTGAAGGAGCTGGAGGGGTGAGGGGAGGGAGGGGGTCGCCAAGCTATGTTGTTCTCTTGGGCGCCCGGAGCTTCTGGCAGCCTCCCGGACCAGTGACTGGGGCTGGAGGAGTCCCGTGGAGGCGGGGAGGCTGAAGGGGGAGTGGTGCTGGAGATCAAGGGAGAGATCCTAGGCTGCCGGCTGGAGGACAGGGAAAGCTGGAGGAAAGGCTAGAAGAGGACACGGGACTGCGGGAATATGAGAGGAGCTGGACCGGCTCTAAGAGAGAGGACGAAGGACGTCTCTAAAGAGCACAGGAGCACAGAACTCTACCAAATGACTAGCATTTGATAAATAACACCAGGACTTGATTTACAGTTCAGCAGTGTTGAAGAAGGGCCCACTCTTGTGCATCTCTTTAGCTACCATGGCTGCCCCTTCTGCTGTTGTACCCTTCTCAGTGGTATCACAGCCACAATCCATGGCTATGAGTGAACCACAATGCTACTACAATGAATCCATTGCCTTCTTTTACAATCGGAGTGGGAAGTACCTCGCCACAGAATGGAATACTGTCAGCAAGCTTGTGATGGGACTTGGAATCACTGTCTGTATCTTCATCATGTTGGCCAATCTGCTAGTCATGGTGGCAATTTACGTCAACCGCCGCTTCCATTTTCCTATTTATTACTTAATGGCTAACTTGGCTGCTGCAGACTTCTTTGCTGGATTGGCGTATTTTTATCTTATGTTCAACACAGGGCCCAATACTCGAAGACTGACTGTAAGCACCTGGCTTCTTCGCCAGGGACTCATTGATACTAGTCTGACAGCCTCTGTGGCAAACTTGCTGGCTATAGCCATTGAGAGACACATTACAGTCTTTCGCATGCAGTTGCATACCCAGATGAGCAATCAATGGGTGGTGGTTGTTATTGTGGTCATCTGGACCATGGCCATTGTGATGGGTGCTATACCCAGTGTGGGATGGAACTGTATCTGTGACATCACTAACTGTTCCAACATGGCACCCCTCTACAGTGACTCTTACTTAGTATTCTGGGCTATTTTCAATCTGGTTACCTTTGTAGTAATGGTGGTTCTGTATGCCCATATCTTTGGATATGTCCGACAAAGGACTATGAGAATGTCTAGGCATAGTTCTGGACCAAGGAGGAATCGGGACACTATGATGAGTCTCCTGAAGACGGTGGTCATTGTACTTGGTGCTTTTATAATTTGCTGGACTCCTGGATTGGTCTTATTACTTCTAGATGTCTGCTGTCCTCAGTGTGATGTCTTGGCCTATGAAAAATTTTTCCTTCTTCTTGCTGAGTTCAATTCTGCCATGAATCCTATTATCTACTCTTACCGTGACAAAGAAATGAGTGCCACCTTCAGACAGATACTCTGCTGCCAGCGGAATGAGAATGCCAATGGCCCCACTGATGGCTCAGATTGCTCAGCATCTTCACTCAACCACACCATCTTGGCAGGAGTTCATAGTAATGACCATTCTGTTGTGTAGAAATCAAATGGGAGATGAAGAACCAGCCATACATAGATTGTTGAGGGAGTTCCAGGGGAGAATAATAAACTGATGTCTTTCAACACTAATCAACTACAGTATTGGTTTCTAGAAAACTCACTCAGGCACAAGACTGGTCATGTATGGAAACTGGCATATGTGAAAACACTCAAGCTCTTTCTCCTCTCCCTGCTAAAAGTAGAAAGCTGATTCCTTGTAATGGAATTCCAAACTAGATCACAGGGTGTCTCTTTAAACTACATTGATTAGATTTTCAAAGACTGCTTTGTTTTTGGTGCCAGTTGAAAACAGTTCTGATTAATTAAGTTTGTGCCTGTTTAATTTCTTTACATGTAGAAACGTAGGCTCCCCCCCTTCCTTTTTTTAAAAAGAAAAGATTGCATGTAATAAATGTCATGTTTATGCCTGTCAGCACATCTCTGATGGATATTTTATACATAGAGAGATCATAGTCTTTATTTTTATTTATTTTTTTTTTGCTACACTACCATAACTTCAGTATTTCTTTTTCCTGTTGCAGAAAACAGGAAAACAATGTAAATTACAATTCTTTCTTTTTTTTTTAAAGTATGCATGTAATGTATTTATGCAGTTGTTTTAATGAAAAAAGAAAAAATGCTCATTGTAAAATCTTCTACAGTCTAGAGCTAATTCCAGTATTTGTCTAGAGTATGAAATAAATAGTAATCTAGTTTCATGATATTTAACTTCTTATTTGTGGTACCAAGTATGTAACATATGCAATGGGATTTGTGCTCTAAGAGAACAGAATCATGGAAGAAAAACGAAGCACAATATTATCTTAAGTGTATTTCTGATAATTGTTTTCTCATTACCTGTGCATTACAAAGGGATTTTTTTAAAAAAATTGAGAAATGCCATGCCATGATTCACCTTTGTAAAAAGGAATTTTCTGTTTTTGCACTGAGTGGGTGGCATTTTTGATATCTTATTAAATTACCCTTCTTTTTTTCCTTGATTACTTGAGTTACATTAAGGTACGCTTTTTTTTTTTTTTTTTTTTTTTTTTTTTGGTGCAACTCTAAGTAGAAATATTCAACTACCACAAAAGAAATTAAAATCTATTACTTTAGCTAACAGTATTTTGTGTTGAAAACTTGATATATATATTTTTTAATTATAAAGAAATCAAAAGTATCGTAAACTACCCAATGAAGAAGCCTCTTATTAGTGAAATGTGATGTTTAAAGGACTTGCATATTAAATAGCTTGGGCACTTATATCTGCAAAGTGAGAATAGGCGTGTGGCTGTATTATGCATCATCTCCCCAGGCTTCCCCCATAATAGATACTTCCATGTTGTTAGATGTTCTCATATTATGTAGTCTAAGAGTCTGTAAGTAAGTATTGGTGTGACACAGGAGATTACATGTGAAGGAACATAATCACAAGAATGGTCTGGAGAAATGGAAAAAGGTAACCAAGAGAAATATAGAGTAATTGTTTACTTGTACATAGTACAAAGTTTACATTGGAACACTGGGCATAAAAAGTGCAGAGACTTAAGAGCAGGAGAGAGGAAGTGCAAAAAATAATGAGATTGACATTGACATATAATCATAAAATATGTTAATATGAGGAAGAAAATGAGCCCTGGAATTTTCACTTATGTAAATACATTGGGAAATAGGAGGGCCAGTTTAATTTTTAAGGGAAGAAAATGAAATACTAAGCCACTAATAAAATTTTCTCAATAAGTAAAAAAAAAAAAAAAATCAATTTTATCAGAAAATCTAATATTTCATTCAGCATAAAATCAAAACAAAAAAATCCATGACTTTTGAAAACCAATTTTCCCCAAAGTCTACATGAATTAAGCTTGAAACACTACAAGTCGAGAACATTAGAAAATATCATTAGAAGGGGGGAAAGGCTAAAAGGAATTGGTCAAAATTCATTTTTCACTTTCCAGAATGTTTTCCTCAAATGCTTTAAGACATTTACTGTTCTCTTTTCCAGAATCAGTATTTCTATTCTCTTCAATCAATCTGAATGTGGAATGAACTAGTGGACCTTTGCCATTCTATTGCTCCTCAATCACTTTAAATTACCAACATCCTCCTTAACATTTGGAACATGGAGTTTAACACAACTCAATTTTTGTTTCAGTAAATGGTATATACATGAGAGGAGATTAAATTATTATATTCAAATACTTAGATATGTGTCTCTAGACAACCATATCTATCTTATGTGTCAATAAATAGTGATTCTTGAGAAAATTAGTCCTCTAGACTCCCAACAGGGAACCTCATGAAACATCAAAGAAGTCTGAGGAAAATATCTATTATAAAATGAAAGTATCTTCCTTTCCATCAAATTTGTTAAGTTAATTTAAATCAAAATCAACTATTTTATATGAAACAGAGACTTAAAAACAGGTCATTACATAAGAGGAAAAAAATCATCTGAAAAGAGAGCACCTTTCCTATTAACATTTTTCAGTCATCAATCATGTTTCAAGAAGCTTTTTTTTTTTTTATCAATTCTGCTTCATTTGAAAGTAGACAGATCTGAGACATCCAGTAATGGAGCCAAGATGGTGGAGTAAATCCAAGAAACTACCCAAACTCTCCCAGTTTCTGTCAAAAAACACATGAAACCAAGCCTCTGAACAGTGTCAGAGAATGAACAATTCTTCAGTTAAAGAAGGATTGGAAAAATTACAAGAAAGTTTACTCTTACTGAGGTGAAAAGGATATCACACCCTGATTAGATAGATTCTGGAAAAGCTGGTGAGAGGATCTTAATCACAACAAATGAGCAACTAAAACCCTCAGTCCTAATGCAGTAGAGGAACAGATCAGTGGGGCAGACTCCAGTTACAATTCATAATGCAAATCCTGGGAAACCAGGCTGTTTTTGGAAAAAAAAAAAAAAAAAAAGAGTAGACAAAGAAGCTACCTCCTGCAAACACACGAGGGGCCCCTGTGCTCAATGCCAAGACATAGAGCTGGCACAAGAAGCCTGGGATCCCACTCCCTTTACCTCAGGAGCAGAGCTCAATCTTAAAAGTTTAAAAAGAGAAAATACTAGAAATATATATATATATATATATATATATATATATATATATATATATATATATATATATATATATCAAGAAATAGAAGAACCTTGACTACAGGGAGCTATTATAGTGACAGAGCAGACCAAAATACAAACTCACATGAGGACAAAATGTGCATAAAAGAATTCTCAAAGACTTATATGAAGTAGTCTCAAGCACAAAGAGGTTTATTGGAAGTGATAATAGAAAACATTAAAAAGCAATAAGTGGGGTAGAAAAAAATGAGAAAGGACATGAGAGGTATGCATGAGAGAGTCAATGGTTTGGAAGAAGAAAAAAAATTGTCTGAAGCAAATAACTCCTTAAAAATTAGAATTAACCAAATGGAAAAGAAGATATAAAAGTTAATTTAAAAAAAATAACATATTAAATATCAGAACAGAGCAAATGGAAGCTGATTCCTCTGTTTGACAGAATGAGTGAAGCTAAAAAAAATGAAAAAAAATGAAAGAACATGTGAAATATTTCATTTGATAAACAGCTGAACTGAAAAATTCAGTGGGGATAATTTAGAAGTTATTGACCTACGTGACGGCTATGATCAAAAAAAAAAAAGAGTCTGGATACCATTCTTCAAGAGATCATTAAAGAAAAATGCTTTGAAAATTTAAAAATAGACGGGGAATAGTCATTTAAAGGGTCTATTGATCACCTCTGGAAAAAAATCCCACAAGGAAAATTGTTGTGAAATACTAGAAATATAATTTCAAGAAAAAATTACTATAAGTGCCAAACAAAAACAAGTCAAATATCAATGAACAATAATCAGGATAACCCAGCATCTGGCAGCTTCTGGAATAAGGGATTGGAAGGCCTGGAATACCATATGCTGGGAAGGCAAAGGATATGGGATTGCAACCAAGAACTAACTACTCAGCCAGACTCAGTATCATCTTTCAGGGAATTCAATGGAGCTTTAACTAAGTAAAATTTTTCAATCATTTCTATTGAAAAACTGGAACTAAAAAGAAAACTTAATCTAAAAACACAGGACTTGGGATGTTTATATCCCAAGATGGGAAAATAATATTGGTAATTCTTGAGAACTGTATCTGGACCTGGGGCAGATGGAGGGGGCATCACTTGGACAAAAGGTGTGATTGTAAAGACTATGATTTAATGAAATCAAGGGAAAAGACATTAAGGGATGGAAAAAAGGTCACTACTAGAAAAAGAAGAAAAGGGAGGTATAATGAGACAATTAGTTCACATTAAGTTCAAAGAAGTCTTCTGAGGAAAACATTTTTTATAAAATGAAAGTCTCTTACTCTATTCGAATTTGGAAAGTTAAGTTATGTAAAGGCCTGAAATTCTTGAGTTGATGCACTGGAGTCAGACAATGGAGCACTTAAGGCTAATTACGATTGGACAATACTCTATTAGCATATGTGTGAAAAATGGCTCTTCCCACCATTCTGCGCTGGCTCGATCTGTTGGTGTATACACAGAATTGTAGGAGGGATTAGAGGATGGAGTAAGACAAGCCAGAGTCACTTTTTGGCAGGAAAGGAAATTAGAAAGGAGGTGTGGAGATTGCTATGTCCATTCCCTTCATTTCTATCCCTAAGACCAAGAATAAAGACCAAGAAATTTTGCTTATCCTGACTCCAGCTAATTCTAAGGTATCCAGGGTGGTATCCAGGATGCTAACTCAGTCTTCACAAAGTTAAATCAGAATTAATTATTTTATATGATACAAACACATAAAAGAAAGAAGTGAATGGGGTGGGCATTATCTGAAGATTGATCTCTTCAATTTTGGCTCTAAGAGGGAATAACTTTATTCTGCTAGTTAAAGACATTTACCTAACCCTATAAAGAATTAAGAGGAAAAAGAGGAAAGAAAGGAGAGGGGCAGGATAGAAGGGGAAAAGGGTGATAGAAGATAAAGTAGTGGGTGGGGTAGGTAAAAACACTATTAGGAGAAGGGGGTAAGGGTGATAAGACAAGGTAGGTTGGGTTAGTAAAGAAAAAAAACATAGATTGGAAAGGGAGAACAGAAGTAACTACAGGGAAGCAATTAGTAAGGAGTGAAATACAGAGCTAGTAATTGTAACTGTCAATGTGAATGGGAAGAACTCTTCCATAAAACAGAAGCAAATAGAAAATGGATTACGAACTCTACATTATATTGTTTACAAGAAACACATTTACAAAAAAAAAAAAAAAGACACATACAGAGTCGAGTAAAAGGAAAAGGCTGGAAGAAAATTTATTATGCTTCCACAGAAGTAAAAAAAAAAAAAAAAAAAAAAAAAAAAAAGACAAGGATTAGCCATTCTGATTTTAGATAAAGCAAAAATAAAAACAGAACTTTTAATAAGATATAAGGCAGGAGATTACAAGTTAATAAAGGATACCATAAACAATGAAGTAGTAACAATACTAAATGTCTATGCCTATCTGGTAAAACAGTCACTTTCCTAGAAAAGATTTAAAGCTAGTTAATGGAAGAAATAAACAGCAAAATTATACTAGCAAGGACCTCCACTTTCCTCTCTCATAAACAAGCAAATCTAACCACAAGATGAACAAGAAACTGAGAATATTAATAGAATCTTAGAAAACCTAGATATGATACAGCCCTGGAGAAAACTGAATTAGGACAGAAAGGAATACATCTTTTTCCCAGCAATATGTGGCACCTACACAAAAATTGGCCACGTATTAGGGCATAAAAACTTCATAATCCAATGCAGGAGGACAGAAATAGTATGTACTTGCTTTTCAGACCACAATACAATGAAAACTTATATACACTACAGAGACAGGGAATGATAGATTAAAACCAATTGGAATTTATATAATCTAATTCTAAAAAAAAAATAAAAAAAAAAAAAGAGTGGATAGAACAAACCACAGGGGGGGAACAAAATTAATTTAATTCAAGAGAATGAAAATAATTAGACAACATGCCAAAATCTATGGGCTAAAGTTGAAGCAGTTCTTATGTGAAATTTTATATCTCTAAACAGCTACATGAATAAAATAGAGAAAAAGGAGACCAATGAATTAAGGCATGCAACTAAAAAAAAAAGGTAGGGAAAAAATAAAACAAATTAAAAACCTGGAAATAAATACCAAATTAAAAATTCTGACACTCAAAGGAATGATTAATAAAATTAAAATTAAGAAAACTATTAAACTAATAAATAAAACTGAGATAGTTTTATAAAAAAAATAGATAAATCTATGGTAATTTTATCAGAAAAAGAAGAGGAAAAAAAATGCCCAAATCACCAGCATCAAAAATGAAAAGGGTGAACTTATCACTAATGGAAAAGAAATTAAAGAAATAATCAGGAGCTATTTTGACTAATTGTATAGAAGCAAGTCTGACAATCTAACTGAAATGGATGAATAATTGCAAAAAATATAAATTGTCCAGGTTAACAGAAGAGTAAATAAATTACTTAAGTGTTCCCGTTTTAGAAAAAGAAATTGTACAAAGTCACTAATGAACTTCCTAAGAAAAAATCTCCAGAGTCAGATGGAGTCACAAGTGAATTCTAACAAGCATTAAAGGAACAAAATTCCAATATTATGTAAACTATTTGGAAAAATAGGTAAAGAAGGAGTCCTGCCAAATTCCTTCCATGACACAAATATTGCACCGATATCTAAATCAGGAAGAGCCAAAACAGAGAAGTAAAATTATAGATCGATTTCCCTTAGTAATATTGATGCAAAAATTTAAATAAAATATTAGCAAGGAGATTACAGCAACTTTTCAGCAGGATAATACACTATGACCTACTGAGATTTATACTAGGCATGCAGGACTGGTACAATATCAGGAAAATTATTACAATAATTGACTATGTCAATAGCAAAAACAACAGAAATCATATGATAATCTCAATAGATAGAAAAAAGCTTTTGACAAAATGCAGTATTCATTGCTATTTAAAAATATATTTCATAGGGATAAAAAAAGCTTTCCTAAAAATAATAAGCAATATCTATCTCAAACAAAAAGCAAGCATTATTTGTAATGAAGATAAGCTGGATGCATTCCAAATACGATCAGGAATAAAACAAAGATGCCCACTATTACAATTGCTATCCAATATTGTATTAAAAATATTGGCTTTAACAATAAGAAAAAAATTAGAGAAATTAGAATAGGCAATGAGGAAATAAAAGTACCACTCTTTGCAGAAGACATGATGATATTTAGAGATCTCTTATCCTAGAAAAATCATCAAAACACCTACTAGAAATAATTAACATCTTTAGCAACATCGAAGAATATAAAATAAACCCACACAAATGCTAATTGGTGACATTTAATCTGCAAGCAATTGAAAGAAATTCCATTTAAAATTTCTTTATACAAAATAAAATACTTGGAAATCCACCTGCTAAGAAAAACCCAAATTGCTTCTCAAAGAAATAAAGTCACATCCAAACAATTACAAAAATAACAATTGCTCATCAGGAGGTTGAGCTAATATAATAAAACTTACAATTCTGCCTAAATCACTCTACTTGTTCAGGGCCATACCAATTAAACTGGCAAAAATGATTTTATAGAACTAGGAAAAAGTGTAACAAAATTCATCTGGAAGAATAAAAGGCCAAGAATATCAAGTGAATAGATGAAAAAAATACAAAGGATGTTGGCTTAATAGTACCAAACTTAAAACTATACTATAAAGTAGCAGCCATGAAAATCATTTTGTACTAGATAAGAAGTAGAGTGTTGGATCAGTAGAATAAGTTAGGTACACATTATAGAATAATCAAAACTAATAACAATATATTATTTTATAAAACCTCAAACTCCAGCTTCCGTAATGACTACTCACTATTTGGCAAAAATTGCTGAGGAAAGTGGAAAATAAAATGTCAAAACTCATCATAGATCCACATTTCACACCCCATACTGAAATAAGATCAAAATGGATATATGATTTGGGTATAAAGGATGATGCCATAGACAAATGAACAGGGGATAAATTATCTATCATATCTTTGGATAAGAGAAGAATTTCAATTAAAGAGGAACATTAAGAAAAGCAAAATGGACAACTTTGATTACATTAAGTTCAAAGGCTTTTTGCATGAACAAAAACAACAGAAATCATATGATAATCTCAATAGATAGAAAAAAGCTTTTGACAAAATGCAGTATTCATTGCTATTTAAAAATATATTTCATAGGGATAAAAAAAGCTTTCCTAAAAATAATAAGCAATATCTATCTCAAACAAAAAGCAAGCATTATTTGTAATGAAGATAAGCTGGATGCATTCCAAATACGATCAGGAATAAAACAAAGATGCCCACTATTACAATTGCTATCCAATATTGTATTAAAAATATTGGCTTTAACAATAAGAAAAAAATTAGAGAAATTGGAATAGGCAATGAGGAAATAAAAGTACCACTCTTTGCAGAAGACATGATGATATTTAGAGATCTCTTATCCTAGAAAAATCATCAAAACACCTACTAGAAATAATTAACATCTTTAGCAACATCGAAGAATATAAAAATAAACCCACACAAATGCTAATTGGTGACATTTAATCTGCAAGCAATTAAAAGAAATTCCATTTAAAATTTCTTTATACAAAATAAAATACTTGGAAATCCACCTGCTAAGAAAAACCCAAATTGCTTCTCAAAGAAATAAAGTCACATCCAAACAATTACAAAAATAACAATTGCTCATCAGGATGTTGAGCTAATATAATAAAACTTACAATTCTGCCTAAATCACTCTACTTGTTCAGTGCCATACCAATTAAACTGGCAAAAATGATTTTATACAACTAGGAAAAAGTGTAACAAAATTCATCTGGAAGAATAAAAGGCCAAGAATATCAAGTGAATAGATGAAAAAAATACAAAGGATGTTGGCTTAATAGTACCAAACTTAAAACTATACTATAAAGTAGCAGCCATGAAAATCATTTTGTACTAGATAAGAAGTAAAGTGTTGGATCAGTAGAATAGGTTAGGTACACATTATAGAATAATCAAAACTAATAACAATATATTATTTTATAAAACCTCAAACTCCAGCTTCTGTAATGACTACTCACTATTTGGCAAAAATTGCTGAGGAAAGTGGAAAATAAAATGTCAAAACTCATCATAGATCCACATTTCACACCCCATACTGAAATAAGATCAAAATGGATATATGATTTGGGTATAAAGGATGATGCCATAGACAAATGAACAGGGGATAAATTATCTATCATATCTTTGGATAAGAGAAGAATTTCAATTAAAGAGGAACATTAAGAAAAGCAAAATGGACAACTTTGATTACATTAAGTTCAAAGGCTTTTTGCATGAACAAAATCAAAAGAAGTAAGATTAAAAGAGAAATACAAATCTGGGGAAACAATCATCATAGCCAGTGTTTCTGAAAAAGGTCTCATTTCTTATTTTTATCTTTGAAAATATATTATTATTATTATTATTATTATTATTATTATTATAGCTTTTCATTTACAAGTAAATGCATGGGGAATTTTTCATCACTGACCCTTGTAAAACCTTCCTTTCCAACTTTTCCCCTCCTTCCCCCCACCTCCTTCCCCTAGATGGCAAGTAGACCAACACGTGTTAAATATGTTAAACTATATGTTAAATACAATATATGTATACATATCCATACAGTTATTTTGCTGCACAATAAAAATAAGACTTAGAAATAAGGTAAAAAATAGCCTGAGAAGGAAATAAAAAATGCAAGCAGACAAAACCAGAAGGAGTAAAAATGATATGTTATAGTTCACACTCATTTCCCATAGTTCTTTTGCTGGGGGTAGCTCTTCATTATTAAACAAATGAAACTGATTTGGTTCATCTCATTGTTGAAGAGAGCCATGTCCATCAGAATTGTTCATCCTGCTTGTGTCATTGAGCATCAGTTCATGTAAGTCTTTCCAGTAAAAAGGTCTAATTTTTAAAATTTATAAAGAACTGTTTCAAATTATAAGAATACAAGTCCTTCCCAAATTGATAAATAGTAAAAGGATAGGAACAGAAAATTTTCAGCTGGGACTTAAACCCACCAATGGTTATATGGGAAAAAAAGTGTTCTAAATCACAAATGCAAATTAAAACCTCTCTAAGGAACCATATCTCACCTCTCAGATTGGCTAAGATGACAGGAAAAAAAATAATAATAATGTGGGAGGGAATGTGGAAAAACCTAGACACTGAAAACTGAGCATTGTTGGTGAAATTGTGGAATAATCCAACTATTTTGGAGAATAATTTGAAACTCTGCCCAAAGGGCTATAAAATTGTGCATACCCTTTGATCCAGCAGTGCCATTATTGGGTATACCATTATTTGTATCCCAAGAAAATCTTCAAGGATAAAAAAGGACCCATATATGAAGCATATGTAGCTGCTCTTTTTGTGACAGCAATGAATTGGCAAGTGAGTAGATTCCCATTAGTTGGGGAATGGCTGAAAAAGTTGTCATATATTGTGATAATAGAATATTATAGTTCTATAAAAATGATGAATCAGCTGATTTTATAAAGCCCTGAAAAGATTTACATGAACTGATGCTGAGTGAAACAAGTGAAACCAGAAACTCATTATACAGGATAACAGCAAGAATGGGTAAGGACCAACTATGAAAGACCTAGTTCTTCCAGTGGTTCAGTGATGCACAACAATTGTAATAGATTTTGGACACAAAATGCCATCTGCATTCAGAAAAATAACTAAGGACAGTAAATGTAAATCAATATATGCTATGTTCATTTGTTTTTGTTCTTTTTTTTGAATCTCTCACATAATTTCCCCTTTTACTCTGATATTTCTCTCCAAAAATAATTCATAAAGCACTGTGAATTAAAAATAATATAATATAATATCATAATATAATATAAAAATAAATTTACTACTACCAACTTCAACAGGTAGTAGGATTGAATCATGGAGGTGTTATAATTAGAGACATAATAATAAGAGACACTTCTTGACCTAAGTTCAAATCTGTCCTCTGACACTTAATATTGCCTGGCTGTGTGGTCCTGGGCAAATCATTTAACCTCAATTGCCTCAGGGGAAACTATATTTGAATACAAAATAAGAAAAAAAAACAATAAAAAGAAAGAAAGAAAAAAGGAAAACCAAAAAATACATTGTCCTATGCCCACCAAAACATTAGGGACATTCAAATATATAACAATACATTTCCATTTCAAAAAAGCATATATTGTGATAGAAGAAATTATATTCATGAATGCGCATCTTTTCTTTGCTTCTTTATAGGCTAGTCTTCTGTTCTCTGCTGTGCACTTTATGCTTTATTCTTTTTATCCCTTTTCATCCTTTTTACCTCTTCCAAGCAGGCTACAATTAAGCATAGATATATTTAGATACACACATATGTATGTGTGTATACACGCACATCAATTTGCCCATGTAAATAAATACAAATCTAAAGTAATATTAATATATCTGAGATATAAAGTAGAATTATCTCTTGATTGAATGTTTTAAGTTTGATTTTGTCTAAGAATAGTGATTATTAGACCTACTTTTTTCTTCTAATTAATATTACTCTTGCTCCTTGTTGTAGTGGTTCTTTATTTCTCTTATTTCCTATCCTGTAAATTCTTACTTTAATTCTACTCCTTAAAATCTCTTTCATTTATTTAACCTCCAACTTGCAAAGTTGACTACGATGTGACTCTAAAAAACAAAACTGTACAGAAAATGAGCTCTCCTCTCTGACTTGGAACCCCAAACCAAAAGGTGTTCCCTCCTAAGTTCTGAAGTCAGCAGTGTTCCTGCCCCAACACTTTTATACTCCCTGGGTATGCTGGTTCCTTCTTATCTAGAGCTTGTCTCTGCAACACAGCTGGGCCTGGTATTCCTAATATCTGAGATTCATTTAGTTTTCCTTGACTCACCTCCCAATTCACAAGCAGTCTGGGAAATGAAAGTTTCTGTGGTTCCTGCTGAGGCTCCAGCTAATCACCACTAGCCTCAGGATTCCCCCTTGTTTTTGTTTTTGTTTTTGTTTTTGTTTTTTTTTTTTGTTGTTGTTGTTTTTTTTTCCTGAAGAATTAAGCTGGAGGTGTTTGCATTTCATATAATTTAATATAGAGCCTTGGGTCTTTCTTTGTATCTTCCTGGGCTATCCCAGGAGGAACCCTCTTCTGCTTTCTTTCCCCCACCCCATCGGTCTATATTCTGTTTGTGGTGAAATCTGGAGAGCTTAAACTCATTATACAGGATAACAGCAAGAATGGGTAAGGACCAACTATGAAAGACCTAGTTCTTCCAGTGGTTCAGTGATGCACAACAATTGTAATAGATTTTGGACACAAAATGCCATCTGCATTCAGAAAAATAACTAAGGACACTAAATGTAAATCAATATATGCTATGTTCATTTGTTTTTGTTCTTTTTTTTAAATCTCTCACATAATTTCCCCTTTTACTCTGATATTTCTCTCCAAAAATAATTCATAAAGCACTGTGAATTAAAAATAATATAATATAATATCATAATATAATATAATATCATAATATAATATAATATCATAATATAATATAAAAATAAATTTACTACTACCAACTTCAACAGGTAGTAGGATTGAATCATGGAGGTGTTATAATTAGAGACATAATAATAAGAGACACTTCTTGACCTAAGTTCAAATCTGTCCTCTGACACTTAATATTGCCTGGCTGTGTGGTCCTGGGCAAATCATTTAACCTCAATTGCCTCAGGGGAAACTATATTTGAATACAAAATAAGAAAAAAAAACAATAAAAAGAAAGAAAAAAAAAGGAAAACCAAAAAATACATTGTCCTATGCCCACCAAAACATTAGGGACATTCAAAATATATAGCAATACATTTCCATTTCAAAAAAGCATATATTGTGATAATAGAATATTATAGTTCTATAAAAATGATGAATCAGCTGATTTTATAAAGCCCTGAAAAGATTTACATGAACTGATGCTGAGTGAAACAAGTGAAACCAGAAACTCATTATACAGGATAACAGCAAGAATGGGTAAGGACCAACTATGAAAGACCTAGTTCTTCCAGTGGTTCAGTGATGCACAACAATTGTAATAGATTTTGGACACAAAATGCCATCTGCATTCAGAAAAATAACTAAGGACACTAAATGTAAATCAATATATGCTATGTTCATTTGTTTTTGTTCTTTTTTTTAAATCTCTCACATAATTTCCCCTTTTACTCTGATATTTCTCTCCAAAAATAATTCATAAAGCACTGTGAATTAAAAATAATATAATATAATATCATAATATAATATAAAAATAAATTTACTACTACCAACTTCAACAGGTAGTAGGATTGAATCATGGAGGTGTTATAATTAGAGACATAATAATAAGAGACACTTCTTGACCTAAGTTCAAATCTGTCCTCTGACACTTAATATTGCCTGGCTGTGTGGTCCTGGGCAAATCATTTAACCTCAATTGCCTCAGGGGAAACTATATTTGAATACAAAATAAGAAAAAAAACAATAAAAAGAAAGAAAAAAAAAGGAAAACCAAAAAATACATTGTCCTATGCCCACCAAAACATTAGGTGTGGTGATCTTTTTCTTCTCAAATCACAGCCAGGTGATAAAAGTTCAGATCTTTTATTATCCCAATATAGCCCGGTTAGCTTAGAGGCCTATCTCTCTGCTTGGTTCCAAGAGCTCTCTCCGAATGTCACCAAATCCAAAGGTCTGGTCCTTCAGCCTCTGCCTCAGTTTTCTTCAGCCTCCAGCCAGCTCCAACTCTTCATGTCATTCCGCTGAAATCTCGACTTGTAGCATCTTCACTCTCCGAAGAACACTTCTGCCACCAGCCAGCCAAGTGGAAAATATTCTGCCTTGCCTCGGAGAGAGGGCTTCTGGCGTAACTCTACTGAAATCTGACCGAGAGCTTCTGTCTGTTTCTTTTATCCAAGAGGGAGGAATTGTGGGATACGAGAGAGAGGGATTATGGGTTTTCTCCCATAGTGCTCTCTGGCCCAACGAGCTTCAAGGGAGGTGTGAACTCATTGAACTTAGTTCTACTTAGTACCTTGTTTCAGGTTCTGCCCAAAACATCTTCTTGTAAGATTAGATCAACTCTAATTAGTTAGCAGTTAGTAAGGATTCCAACAATTAGGGACATTCAAAATATATAGCAATACATTTCCATTTCAAAAAAGCATATATTGTGATAGAAGAAATTATATTCATGAATGCGCATCTTTTCTTTGCTTCTTATTAATATATCTGAGATATAAAGTAGAATTATCTCTTGATTGAATGTTTTAAGTTTGATTTTGTCTAAGAATAGTGATTATTAGACCTACTTTTTTCTTCTAATTAATATTACTCTTGCTCCTTGTTGTAGTGGTTCTTTATTTCTCTTATTTCTCTGTTTCTTTCTGTCTTTGTCTCTGTCTACCTCTGTCTCTGTGTCTCTGTTTCTGTCTATCTGTCTCTGTCTGCTGTCTTTCTCTCTCTCTCTTCTCTCTCTCTCTCTCTCTCTCTCTCTCTCTCTCTCTCTCTCCTCTCCCTTCTCCTTTTTTTCTTTCCACTTTTTTGGTGGCAAGTTTGGTAAGGAAAGATGTTTTGCAAGACTTTACATGTATATTCAAAATCATATTATTTTCTTCTCAAAGAATTGGTGGAGGGATAAGTGGGGAAAAGATACTTTAAAATTTACAATTAAAAAATGCATGTTAAACATTTTTAATGTAATTGGAAAATAATATAGTAAAAAAGTATGTTTTTAGAAAAAGGATTGAAAGCTAGGAACATAGAGATTTTCAATCACTGTCAATGTAAGAAGTATGAATTTTATTATTGAATCTGTGTATGCATGAATCATAATATGTATTTATGCACATATATACATGCAATAAATTCATGTATACTATATTGTACATAGATATATATATATATATATATATATATATATATATATATATATATATATATATATATATATATATATATTATATATATATATATATATATATATATATATATAATATATATATATATATATACAGCACATATATAGGAGAGGAAAAAGAGAGCAATGATTGAAAGATGAATACTTTCTAGTCTCAAAGGGGAAAAGAGTATTGATAGATATGAGCACTGATATTCTCATATAGTATTACACACAGAGATTTATCCACAATTCCAAGTTATCCTTCTAGTTCCAACTTTATCCTACAACTTGTTCTTCTCAAGTGGATAAGGAATTAGAAATTCCTGGTAGGATGACTTATCAAACAATCACATGGCAGAAATTGTAGAAAGCTTGTGATAAATTTTAGGACTGTGTGCATGAGTGATTCATTAGGATACCTGAAGAGTGATAATACATTTGAAGTTCCCTTCATGCTTTCTTTAGCTCTGGAATTTGACACAGCCTGCCAAAACCTATGTATTGTTCTTACTGCATGACACATAGTTTCCAGTGGGACACATGTTCCTTCTGCAAATCCAGAATTTTTAATGATTTTTGCTATTTTTTTCTCTATTCATCTGCTGTCGAGATTAAGGATAGAATATATTTCAGGTATTAGTCAAAGTCAGATAAAAAGTTCAGAGACAAATTACCCATGCATATGTTTTGTCAATAAAAAAAACTATAATAAAAAATAAATAAAAAAGTTCAGAGACAGGAAATGAAATATTATATGTGAGAATTAACTGGTTTGACTAAAAACATAGTTTGACTGAAACGTAGATTTCAGAAGCATTTACAACAACAACAGAAATATAATTTTAAAAAGTTGTTGCAAGTGAATGTCTACTGATCAGCAAATAATTAAAACAGTTAATTTATTTTCTTGTAAGATTCCCTGAGTTTTGCTTGTGGAGGGCAAAACATTTGCTATCCACCTGATCTTAAATATAGAGAACAATCATAATGGAAATGGGGGCCAAGGAGCCAAGAAAAATGTTATTCAAACAGTATTCCAGAGCCACAAAGAGTATTTGGGAGAATAATTGTTTATTGAACTCACCAAGATAGACTGAAGAATTATGATTTGTTACTCTAAAGCAAATCTTAGATCATAGGGCAATTGTAAATGACAACAATAAATATACAAATTAGAATTATTAAATATAACAAATATTTGCTCATCTTTAAATTGAGTCTGAAATGATTCATGTCTAAGAGTGAATACAAACATTTTTAACATCCACGTTTGTTCAACTGACAAACATATTGGCAATCGATGTACACAATTCGAATTTTTGAATACACAAAAATGGAAGGATATAAGATAATGATACAAAACTATTAGTGATACAAAGAAATGGGGGGTTGTAAGATAAAATTAAAACTGATACAAAAGTACCAGTGATACAAAGAAATGGAGGAATGTAAGGCAAAACTATAAAAATATCATTCTTTATGACACTGGACTTATTTTGATTGGTACAAGTATCATAAGAAAATAGCAAATATTAAATACCATATGATTACATGCCATTGCATAAATTAACATCAAATTAATACTTACCAAAACTAATTCTGGTGTACATAATTATGGAGCAGAAGTACATTGTCTTTAATAAACTAACAAATAATAAATTTCTTCCAAATGAATATGAACCCTAAAATATTTTTTGAGAATTCAGCATATAAAATATTATAATTAGAGCTTCATCAAAGACAAAAATTATTATTTTTTAGGAGTGAAAATGCTATGTTGTAAACCACACTCAGTTCCCACAGTCCTCTCTGTGGGTGTAGATGGCTCTCTTCAGCACTGAACAATTAGATCTGAATTACACACCTTATTTAGTATCAGTTAATGTGGGTCTCTGCAGGTTTCTCTGAAATCACCCTGCTGGTCATTTCTTACAGAACAATAATATTCATATATCATTATTTATACAAATATTCTACAACTGATGGGCATCCATTCCGTTTCCAGTTTTTTCCCACTACAAAAAGTGATACCACAAACATTTTTGCACATATGGATCCCTTTCCATCCTTTAACATCTCTTTTTTTAAAAGTTCTCTTTGGTATATGAGCCCAGTAGAAACACAGCTAGATGAAAGGATATGAGCCGTTTTATAACTTTTTGAGCATAGCTCCAAATTATTCTCCAGATAGTTGGATCCATTCACAGTGCCAAAAACAATATATTAATGTGCCAGTTTTTTTTCATATCCCCTCCAACATTAGTTGTTCAATTCCTCTCAGCTTAGCCAATGTGAGAGGTGTATAGTGGCATCTCAGAGTTGTCTTAATTTTTATTTCTCTCATCTTATTTAGAGCACTTTTTCATATGATTAAAAATAGTTTCAATTTATTTATCTAAAATTGTTCATATCCTTAGACCATTTATCAACTGGAGAATGACTTGAATTTATATAAATTTGAGGCAATTATCTCTATATATATTTTAGAAATGAGGCCTTTATCAGAACACTTGAATGTAAAAATGTTTCCCAATTTATTGTTTCCCTTCTAATTTTCTCTGCATTAGTTTTGTTTGTTCAAAAAAAATTTAACTTAATATAATCAAAATTATATAATTGTCATTTTAAATGGAATTTCTCTTTATATCTCTTGCTGTTGGATTTTGTTAGTGATGTATAAAAATGCTGATGATTTATGTGGATTCATTTTGTATCCTGAAATTTTTCTAAAGTTGTAGATTATTTCTAATAATTTTGGTTGATTCTCTAAGGTTCTCTGAGAATGCCATCATATCATCTGTAAAGAGTGATAATTTGGGTTCCTCATTAGCTAATTTAATTCCTTTAATCTCTTTTTCTTCCCTGATTGCCAAAGCTAGCATTTCTAATACAATATTGAATAGTAATGGAGTAGTGGGTAATCTTATTTCATCTCTGATCTTAATGGGAATGGTTCCAGTTTATCTCCATTACATATGATACTTGCTGATGGTTTTAAATAGAAACAACTGACTATTTTAAGTAAAAGTCCATTTATTCCTATACTCTCTAGTGTTTTTTTTTTTTTTCCTGAAGCAGTTGGGGTTAAGTGACTTGCCCAGGGTCACACAGTTAGGAAATGTTAAGTGTTTGAAATCAGATTTGAACTCAGATCCTCCTGACTTCAGGACTGGAGCTCTATCCATTGTGCCACCTACCTACCCCTACTCTCTAGTATTTTCAACAGGAATTGGTGTTGGGTTTTATGAAATGGTTTTTCTACATCTATTGAAATAATCATATGTTTTTTGTTACTTTTTAATTGATATAGTTGATTATGAAAATTGTTTTCCTAATATTGAGCCAGCCCTCTATTCCTAGTATAAATCCTACTTGGTAATGGTACATTATTCTAGGGATGACTTTCTGTAATCTCTTTGGTAATATTTCATTTAAGATTTTTGCATCAATAATCATTAGGGAAACTGGTCTATAATTTTCTTTCTTTGTTTTCATCCTTCCTGATTTAGGTATCAGTACCATGTTTGTGTCATAAAAAGAGTTTGGTAGGAGTATTTTTCCCCTAGGTTTTTTAAATAATTTATCTAGTATTGGAGTTAATTGTTCTTTAAATGTTTGATCAAATTCACATGTAAATCCATCTAGTCGTGGGGATTTTTCCTTAGGGAGGTGATTAATAGATTGTTCTGTTTCTTTTTCTAAAATGGGATTATTTAAGTAATTTATTTCCTCTTCTGGGTTAATCTGGGCAATCTATATTTTTGTAGGTATGCTGCCATTTCATTTGGGTTATCAAATTTATTGGCATAAAGTTTGGCAAAATTACTCCTAATTATTGTTCTAATTTCCTCTTCATTGATAGAAAGTTCTTCCTTTTCATTTTTGAGTCTAACAATTTAATTTTCCATTTTCCTTTTTCTAGTCAAATTAACTAAATGTTTATCTACTTCATTGTTTTTTCATAAAACCAATTCTTAGTTTTATTTATCAATTCAATAGTTTTTTTTTACTATGAATTATTTTATTTTTATTTTATTTTTTATTTATTTTAATTTCTTACATATTTATTTATTTTAATTTTTAATTTTTTTTTAAATTTCAAGTTTGTTATTTGATTGGGGGTTTTAATTTGTTCTTTTGTCTAGTTTTTTTTAGTTGCAAGTCCAAGTCATTGATCTCTTTATTTATTTATTTGTTTTATTTTTATTTATTTTATGCAATATCAAGAGACATCACTGCTTTGGTTGTATCCTACAAATTGTGTCTCATTATTTTCATTCTCTTAGATGAAATTATTAATTATGTTATTGTATTGTACAATATTGTATGTTGTATTATTGTATTAGATGAAATTATTGATTGTATCTCTGATTTACCATTCATTCTTTAGGGTGAGATTATTTAGTTTCCAATTACTTTTTAGTCTATTTTCCCATGGCCTTCTATTGAATGTGATTTTAATTGCATTGTGATCTGGAAAAAAAACAAAACAAAAAAAAACACTTATCGTTCCTGCCTATCTGCATTGGATTTTGAGGTCTTTATGTCCTAATATATGGTCAGTTTTTATACAGCTTCTATGAACTGCCAAGAAGAAAATGTATTGTCTCCATTCAAATCTTTTTTGCTTATTTTATGGTTTGATTTATCTAGTTCTAAGTGAGCAAGGTTGAGATCTCCCACTATTATAGTTTTGCTATTTCTTCTTGCAGCTCTCTTAACTTCTCCTGAAGTAATTTAGATGCTATACCACTTGCTGCATATATGTTTAATACTGATAATATTTGATTACCCATGCTACCTTTAGCAAGATATAGTTTCCTTCCCCATTTATTTTAATTCAGTTTTTGTTTTTGTTTGATCTGAGATCAGAATGGCTATCCTTGCTTTTTGTTAATTCACCTGAAACATAATAAATTCTGCTCCTATATTTTTTCCTTTACTCAGTATGTTTCAGTCTGCTTTAAATATGTTTCTTATAAACAATATATTGTAGCCTTCTGGTTTTCAATTCATTCTGCTATCTGCTTCCGCTTTATGGGAGAGTTTACCCCATTCACAATTATGATTAAAACTACTAAATCTGTATTTGTTACTATCTTATTTACCACAAATTATATTTTTGTTTCCTTTTCCCTTTTCCCTCCTCCCCAGTATTTTAGTTATGAGCACTACTTGCCTCAACTAGTCCTCCCCCTTTAGAGCACCTACCCCCTTTTCATTCTTTTCCCCTACTGTTTCTGTTTTCCCAACTATTAGCTTATCCCTTCCCTTTTTGCCTTTTCCCTCCCTGTTTTCAATAAGGTGAGAGAAGTTACTCTCTTAACCAAATATGTCCAATAGTTTCTCTTTGAGCTATATCTGATGAGAGTAAGATTCATACAATGTCCATTGCCTTCTCTTCTTTCCCTCAATTAAAATGAGTTTTCTTTGCTTCTTTGTGAGATATAATTTCTCTCATTTTATCTCTACTTTTCCCTTTTGAAAGGATAGTTCTTATTGTGGCTACTCAATATATATTTTATGGTTGTTTACAATAGTTTTTTTCTTGGTCTGATAGTTCTGAAATTTAGTCACAATATTCCTTGGAGGTTCAATTTTGGGGTCCCTTTCAGGAGGTGTTCTTCAAATTTCTTCAATGGCTATTTTACCATCTGATTCTATAACATCAGGGCAGTTCTCTGATGATTTCCTGGAAAATAATGTTAGGCTCTTTTTTCATCATGGTTTTCAGGAAGTCCAATAATCCTTAAATTGTCTCTCCTAGATCTATTTTCCAGGTCAGTTGATTTCTCAAGTAGGTATTTTACATTTCCTTCTATTTTTTTTTTCATTTTTATATGGTTTTGTTTGACTGAATCTTGATGTCTCATTGAGTCATTCATTTCCATTTGTTCAATTCTGATTTTTAGTGAATTATTTTTATCATCTATTTTTTTAAAATTTCTATTGCATTTGTCTAATTGAATCTTTAAATGAGTTGATTTATTCTATGGATTTTTTTCCATTTCTTAAATTCTGTTTTTAAGGAGTTATTTTATTTTTCCATGTCAAAAAAAATCTTTTTAAGAAGTTGTCTTCTTTTTCCATTTTGTCAACTCTATTTTTAAAGAGTTATATTTTTTCCACTTCAATAAGTCTAATTTAGTAATGAAATGTCTGTTTCTTTTTCCAAACCCTCTTGCTAATTTTTCATTTACTTTCCCCACTTTTCTTCTAGCTCTCTTTTAATATCTTTAAAAATTTCTCTTAGGAGAGACTTGTGTGATGGGGACCAATTTATATCATTCTATGGGACATCATCTGGGGATGTCTCTTCAGGGTTTGAAATCTGTTCTCTTTCACCATAATAACTATCAATAGTCAGAGTTCTTTTTTTGCTTTTTTACTATTTTTTTAAATGTTGAGATCTGCTTTTAGGGCAAAGGAGATTGCCCAAGTTTCCTCTATACACAGCAGCAGCAACATTACTGACTGACTTCAGGTCCTGCATGGATGTGGCCAGGTCCCATGAGATTCTGGTGTTTTGGAGTTAATTATTTTTCTTTTTTGTTTGTGTTGGATGTTTTATAACTTCTCTGCTTGTCTACTGACTTGCAATCAGGGGAGAGTAGCCAACACTGATGTAGATTACTCCCCATAGATTCTCTGGCATTTAGAGCCCACACTGCCCAGGCTGCCTGCACTCATAATCTGTTCTTGGCCTGCTTGCTCTTGGCCTGCCACCCTCTGTGCCTGATTGAAACAGGCCTTTCCTGTAGATCTTTGAAATCATCCTCTCATGGAAATTCATTACACTCCCACTATCTGTGGGTTCTGCCAGTCCAGAACTATTATAGAAGGTGAATTTGCCAAGGGTTGTGGGAAGAGGTCAGAAAGAAACATGTGTCGTCTCTGCCATTTTGGCTCTGACCCCCCAAAAGCAAAATTATTGTCTACAAATACCTGGCCTAGGTACTGACTCAAAACTAAGATTATTTAAATGGATATTTCTACACCTAAGACCCATAATGACTAAATTATATAAAATAAAGAATTAACAAAATATTTGAAGATTAATCAAATATATAAAAATTATCTAAGAAATCAATGGATCATACCATAATCATCATCATCACCATTATCATCATTTCACTGTCATATAAATACTTCTTTAAGATTGTATAAGCTTTTCACATGTTATCTTGTGATAACCAAATGTTATCTGGTTTTATACAATGGATCTTTATGCTACATGCTATATTTACATTTGAAAAGTAAGGAAATTGAAATTCAGAAATTTTAAATAAAAAGTGTATGTCATAATATAATTATATATATATGTATATACATATATATATATAATATCGTGTGTGTGTGTGTGTGTGTGTGTGTGTGTGTGTGTGTGTGTGTATAATATAGTACAAATGATTTAATTCTTCTCTGGCTTCCTTTAAATCTCATATAAAATCCCATCTTTTCCAGAAACCTACCCTATCACTTTTTAACCCGTGTTTTAATCCTCTTAATTATTATTTATCCTGTTTATTGCTTTCTTTGCTTATGTGTGTCAGAATGGTGTCTTCACTATTAGATCATAAGTTCCTTGAGGGCAGGGACCATTTTTTGACTTTTTTTTCCATATCTTTAACACTTACCATAATGCCTGGCACATGTAGGCACATATTACTTGCTTATAGATTGGCTGATTTATTAGAAGTTAGCTGGTCAACACCTTATTTAAATTCTTGAATGTAGCCTAGACCAGGTTAAATGTAATCAGGAAATATCTGACAAAATAAAATACAATTACAATTATTTGTAAATTCAAAACATCAGTCAAAATTCTATCTAATATCACTACATAATAGAGTATACCATCTTAATATTCTTTCATTTCATAAAGGGTCTCATTCTCCTCTGTTGCCTAAATATCTAGGAGATATTGCTTAGATAATAACCACTTTTTTAGATAACAGAAAATTGGAAAAGAGATTAAAATTGTCCTATCAACCAATTGGCCTATTTTAAACTGGATTCATCGTGTTCTCCACTCCAATCTTCTTCTGGCACATTCTCCTAGAAAAAAAATAATTTTGCTTATTTAGGAAATCCTATTTATTCTTTAGAGCTCCTCAGCATTTCTCTTCCCTAAAGCTAAAATATGGTATTGCATTTAAACACACTTGGATATCAGGAAATGCAACTTTCAGCTCTCAGGTGAAGTACAAATATTGCATTATAGACCTTGGGTATGTCTTGGTGCTCACTAGTGTTATAAACATTATGATTGGATTTCCACTCAAATCAATTTAATGAGCATTTATTAAGAACTTATTATACATTTAGTTGCACCTAGGGCATTGAGAATTATAGTGCAACTGAAACAGTAAAATTATAGTGCACAATTGAATGTCAAAGTAATCCTTGAATATTTTTCAGTTTTGGAAATGACAGTTAAACTCCTTTGCCAATTGAAAACTCATTCAATCCATATTTATGGTGTTTTCAGTGCTTAAAAGATTGTTGCATTTAGTGGTGGCCCACTATACAATTTAGACAGATGATAATTTTGTGAGCTCATACTGAGAGCATTTTTCTTCCTTATCTCTTCCTTAATATTATAGCTTGGACAACACTAATAGCATAGACTTTACAACTGTAGGTTTCTTCTATTCTTTCATGAATCAAGTAAAGTAGAATTTTTAGTGATGGTGAATATAATGCATTTTATTTGAATGTGTAATAGGGATGGGACAGAGGAAGATGGACCGGTTCAGTTTTCTCAGCTAATGTAAATCACACCATAGAAGAGTTAGAAGATTCTGTTTCCAAGAAGGTAGAAATGTTATTTCATTAGAAGCATTTATTATCGTTCTATAACTTATTCCTATCTGCTAATCATGTGTTGAAGATAGACTACTCACTTACTACTGAGTTGCATGTGCGGTGCATTTAAAAGATATTTAATGGACAAAATTATTTTTCTTGCCTTTCTTCATTAGCTATATTTAATGACATGATCAGAACTGGTAAAATCCTGGAGAGGAGAGAGGGGCCTCAGATCTTTATTTCCATACTAGGATACTGCTATTAAGCTCATGAGTACATAGACATACTACTCTTTCTTTCAGCATGTGTCTTTTTCCTATTTGTAGGAAAAGGATTAGAAAATGTTATGACCTATTTAGCTTCAAAAGATCACTGTTATGAACACTGGTTGCCCATGTTGGAATTTAAAGATGGTTTGATAAGGTAGCAGCCAAGTTCCTGTGAGATACCCTCCTTGACCAAATCCAGAAGGAACAAAGAAATTTCATCCTCTGGCTATATCACACTAGAAAGTAAACCTGCTTTGGAAGAAATACATGAGTTTTTTTATTAAAACTTTTTGTTTTATATATAAATATATATAGATAGATACATACATAGATACATAGATAATTTTTGACACTTATCCTACAAAACCCTGTGTTCTAATTTTTCTCTCTCTTCCCCTTATCCCCTCCCCCAGGTAGCAAGTATCCCATATATGCTAATAATATGCAGTTCCTCTATACATATTCCAAGAATATCATGATGCACAAGAAAAATGAGATCAAAAGTGGAAAAAAAAAAAGGAAGAAAACAAAATGCAACCAAGCAACAAGAAAGAGTGAAAATAATTTTTTGTGGTACAGATTTAGTTTCCACTGTCCTCTCTCTGGGTGTGAATGGCTTTCTTCATCACATGTCATTGGAACTTGTCTAAAGCACTTCAGGGTTGATGAGAGTAATATCCATCAAAATTGATCATCATATAATCTTGCCATTGCCATCTGCTCATTTCATTTAGCATCAGTCCATGTGAATCTCTAGAGGCCTCTCTGAAATCATCCTGCTGATCATTTCTTTTCTTTTTTCTTTTTTTAAATAGCTTTTTATTTACAAGCTATATGCATGGGTAATTTTGTTTTATTTTATTTGTTTTTTTAAATAGATTTTTATTTATGAGTTATATGCATGGGTAACCTTACAGCATTAATAATTGCCAAAGCCTTTGTTCCAATTTTTCCTCTCCTTCCTGCCACCTCCTCCCCTAGATGGCAAGATGACCAATACCAATTAAATATATTAAAGTATAAATTAAATACAAAATAAGTATACATGTCCAAACCATTATTTTGCTGTACAAAAAGAATCGGACTCTGAAATATTGTACAATTGGCTTGTGAAAGAGATTTAAAAAATGCAGGCAGGCAAAAACATAGGGATTGGGGATTCAATGTAATGGTTCTTAGACATCTCCCAGAGTTCTTTCACTGGGTGTAGCTGCTTCAGTTCATTACTCCTCCATTGGAAGTGATTTGGTTCATCTCATTGCTGAAGATACCCAGGTCCATCAGTACTGATCATCATATAGTATTGTTGTTGAAATATAAAATGATGTCCTGGTCCTGCTCATTTCACTCAGCATCAGTTCATGTAAGACTCTCCAGGGCTTTCTGAAATCATTTTGCTGGTCATTTCTTTTTTTTTTATTAATAACTTTTTATTGATAGAATGCATGCCAGGGTAATTTTTTACAGCATTATCCCTTGCATTCACTTCTGTTCCGATTTTTCCCCTCCCTCCCTCCACCCCTTCCCCCAGATGGCAAGCAGTCCTTAACATGTTGAATGGGTTGCAGTATATCCTAGATACAATATATGTGTGCAGATCCGACCAGTTTTCTTGTTGCACAGGGAGAATTGAATTCAGAAGGTATAAATAACTCGGGAAGAAAACAAAATGCAAGCAGTTTATATTCATTTCCCAGTGTTCTTTCTCTGGGTGTAGCTGCTTCTGTCCATCTTTGATCAATTAAGGCTCTCTTTATCAAAGAGATCCACTTCCATCAGAATACATCCTCAAACAGTATCGTTGTTGAGGTATACAATGATCTCCTGGTTCTGCTCATATCACTCAGCATCAGTTCATGTAAGTCTCGCCAGGCCTCTCTGAAATCATCCTGCTGATCATTTCTTTTCTTTTTTTTTTTTTTAAATAGCTTTTTATTTACAAGCTATATGCATGGGTAATTTTGTTTTATTTTATTTGTTTTTTTAAATAGATTTTTATTTATGAGTTATATGCATGGGTAACCTTACAGCATTAATAATTGCCAAAGCCTTTGTTCCAATTTTTCCTCTCCTTCCTGCCACCTCCTCCCCTAGATGGCAAGATGACCAATACCAATTAAATATATTAAAGTATAAATTAAATACAAAATAAGTATACATGTCCAAACCATTATTTTGCTGTACAAAAAGAATCGGACTCTGAAATATTGTACAATTGGCTTGTGAAAGAGATTTAAAAAATGCAGGCAGGCAAAAACATAGGGATTGGGGATTCAATGTAATGGTTCTTAGACATCTCCCAGAGTTCTTTCACTGGGTGTAGCTGCTTCAGTTCATTACTCCTCCATTGGAAGTGATTTGGTTCATCTCATTGCTGAAGATACCCAGGTCCATCAGTACTGATCATCATATAGTACATCATATAGTATTGTTGTTGAAGTATAAAATGATGTCCTGGTCCTGCTCATTTCACTCAGCATCAGTTCATGTAAGACTCTCCAGGGCTTTCTGAAATCATTTTGCTGGTCATTTCTTTTTTTTTTTATTAATAACTTTTTATTGATAGAATGCATGCCAGGGTAATTTTTTACAGCATTATCCCTTGCATTCACTTCTGTTCCGATTTTTCCCCTCCCTCCCTCCACCCCTTCCCCCAGATGGCAAGCAGTCCTTAACATGTTGAATGGGTTGCAGTATATCTTAGATACAATATATGTGTGCAGATCCGACCAGTTTTCTTGTTGCACAGGGAGAATTGAATTCAGAAGGTATAAATAACTCGGGAAGAAAAACAAAAATGCAAGCAGTTTATATTCATTTCCCAGTGTTCTTTCTCTGGGTGTAGCTGCTTCTGTCCATCTTTGATCAATTAAGGCTCTCTTTATCAAAGAGATCCACTTCCATCAGAATACGTCCTCAAACAGTATCGTTGTTGAGGTATACAATGATCTCCTGGTTCTGCTCATATCACTCAGCATCAGTTCATGTAAGTCTCGCCAGTCCTTTCTGTAATCATCCTGCTGGTCATTCCTTACAGAACAATAATATTCTATAACAGTCATATACCACAATTTACTCAACCATTCTCCAATTGATGGACATTCTTTCATTTTCCATTTGCTGGTCATTTCTTACCAAACAATAATATTCCATAATATTTATATACCACAATTTATTCAGCCATTTTCCAATTGATGGGCATCCACTCAGTTTCCAGTTTCTGGCCACTACAAAGAGAGCTGCCACAAACATTCTTGTACATACAGGTCCTTTTTCCTTTTTTAAAATCT
Organism: Antechinus flavipes; assembly: GCF_016432865.1. NCBI lineage: Eukaryota > Metazoa > Chordata > Mammalia > Dasyuromorphia > Dasyuridae > Antechinus > Antechinus flavipes. The sequence continues at coordinate 603,884,273 of NC_067398.1, forward strand.
CTTTGGGATATAAGCCCAGTAGTAATACTGTTGGATCAAAGAGTATGCACAGTTTGATAACTTTTTGAGAATAGTTCCAAATTGCTCTCAAGAGTGGCTGGATGTATTAACAATTCCACCAACGATGTATTAGGGTCCCTGTTTTCCCACATCCCCTTCAACATTCTGCATTATCTTTCCCTGTCATTCTAGGCAGTCTGACAGGTGTGTAGTGTTATCTCAGAGTTGTCTTAATTTGCATTTCTCTGATTAATAATGACTTGGAGCATCTTTTCATATGGCTAGAAATAGTTTCTATTTCTTTGTCTGAGAATTGTCTGTTCATATCCTTTGACCATTTATCAATTGGAGATAAATTAGAGTCACTTCTCCATGTATTTTGGAAATGAAGCCTTTTTTGGAACCTTTGCCTGTAAAACTGTTTCCCCAGTTTATTGTTTCCCTTCTAATCCTGTCTGCATTTGTTTTGTTTGTACAAAAACTTTTCAATTTGATATAATCAAAATTTTCTATTTTGTGAGCAGTAATGATCTCTAGTTCTTTTTTGGTCATAAATTGATTCCTCTTCCACAAGTCTGAGAGATAAATTATTCTGTGTTCCTCTAATTTATTTTTAATCTCATTCTTTATGCCTAGATCATGAACCAATTTTGACCTTATCTTGGTGTATGGTGTTAAGTGTGGGTCAATGCCTAGTTTCTGTCATACTAGTTGCCAATTTTCCCAGCAATTTTTTTTTTCAAACAGTGAGTTCTTATCCCAAAATCTAGGGTCTTTGGGTGTGTCAAATATTAGAGTGTTAATATTATTGGCTGTTTTGTTAATTGAACTTACCCTACTCCACTGATCAATTAGTCTATTTCTTAGCTAATACTAAATGATTTTGGGAATTCTGCTTTATAATATAATTTTAGATCTGGTACAGCTGGGCCACCTTCATTTGATTTTTTTTCATTAATTACCTTAAAATTCTTGACCTTTTGTTTTTCCATATGAATTTTGTTGTTATTTTTTCCAGGTCATTAAAATAGGTTTTTGGGAGTCTGATTGGTATAGCGCTAAGTAAATAGATTAGATAGTATTGTCATTTTTGTTATATTTGCTCACCCTATGCAAGATTATTTGATATTTTTTCCAATTGATTAGATCAGAACTAATTTGTGTGGAAAGTGTTTTTTAGTTTTGCTCATAAAATGTCTGATTTTCCCTTGGCAGATAGATTCCTAAGTATTTTATACTATCAGTACTTACTTTCAATGGAATTTTTCTTTGTAACTCTAACTGTTGGATTTTGTTAGTGATATATAAGAATACTGATGACCTATGTAAGTTTATTTTGTATCCTGCAACTTTTCTAAAGATGCCAATTATTTCTAATAGCTTTTTAGTAAAGTCTCTGGGATTCTCTAAGTATACCATCATCTCATCAGCAAAGAGTGATAATTTGGTTTCCTCATTGCGTACTCCAATTTCTTTAATCTCTTTCTCAACTCTTATTGCCAAAGGTAGCATTTCTAATACAATAGTAAATAGTAATGGTGATAGTGGGCAACCTCGTTTCACTCCTGATCTTATTGGGAATGGTTCCAGTTTGTCCCCATTACATATGGTGCTTACTGATGGTTTTAAGTAGTTGCTACTGATTATTTTAAGGAAAAGTACATTTATTCCTATACTCTCAAGTGTTTTTAATAGGAATGAATGTTGGATTTTATCAAATGATTTTTCTGGATCTATTGAGATGATTTTTTTTTTGGTTAATTTGGTTATTAATATAGCTAATTATATTGATAGTTTTCTTAATATTGAACCAGCTCTGCATTCCTGGTATAAATCCTACTTGATCATGGTGTATTATCCTGGAGATGATTTTCTGTAGTATTTTTGCTAATATCTTAATCAGGGTTTTAGCATCAGTATTCATTAGGGAGAAGGTCTATAATTTTCTTTCTCTGTTTTCAACCTACCTGGTTTAGGTATCAGTATCATGTCTATGTCAGAAAAGGAGTTTGGTATGACTCTTTCATTCCCTATTTTTTTCAACTAGTTTTTATAGCGCTGGGGCTAATTTTTCTTTAAATGTTTGGTAGAATTCACATATAAATCCAACTTGTCCTAGGGATATTTTTTAGGGAGTTGATTAATAGCTTGTTCTTTTTCCTTTTCTAAAATGGGACTCTTTAGGATATTTATTTCTTCCTCTGTTAATCTGGGCAAGCTGTATTTTTGAAGGTATTCTTCCTATTTCATTTAAGTTGTGGAATTTATTGGTACATAGTTGGGCAAAATAACTCCTAATTATTGCTCTAATTTCCTCTTTGTTAGTGGCGAGTTCTCCCTTTTCATTTTTAAGAGTAACAATTTGATTTTACTCTTTCCTTTTTTTAAATCAGATTTACTAATGGTTTGTCTGCTTTGTTGGTTTTTTTCATGGAAACAACTCTTAGTTTTTTTAATTAATTCAATAGTTTTTGTTTTTTGTTTTTTTTTACTTTCAATTTTATTGATCTCTCCTTTTATTTTTAGAATTTCAAGTTTAGTGTTTGACTGGGGGATTTTAATTTGTTCCTTTTCTCCCGTCCAAGTACTAACCAGGCCCGACCCTGCTTAGCTTCCGAGATCAGACGAGATCGGGCGCGTTCAGGGTGGTATGGCCGTAGACTAATTTGTTCCTTTTCTAGCATTTTCAGTTGCAAGCCCAATTCATTGACCTTCTCTTTCTCTATTTTATGCACGTAAGCTTCTAGACATGTGAAATTTCCCATTATTTTTGCTTTGGCTACATCCCACACATTTTGGTATGACGTCTCATTATTGTCATTTTCTTGGGTGAAGTTATTATGTCTATGATTGGCTGTTTCACCCACTCATTCTTTAGCATGAGATTATTTAGTTTCCCATTATTTTTTGGTTTATTTTCCCCTGGCTTTTTTGTTGAATGTAGTTTTCATTGAATCGTGGTCTGAAAAGGATGCATTTACTATTTCTGCCTTACTGCATTTGAGTTTGAGGTTTTAATGTCCTAATATATGGTCAATTTTTGTATAGGTTTCATGAACTGCTGAAAAGAAAGTGTACTCCTTTCTGTCTCCATTTAGTTTTCTACAGGGATCTATCATATCTAACTTTTCTAGTATTCTATTTACCTCTTTGACTTCTTTCTTATTTATTTTGTGGTTTGATTTATCTGATTCTGAGAGTGCAAGGTTGAGATCTCCCACTATTATAATTTTGCTGTCTATTTCTTCTTACCACTCTCTTAATTTCCCTTTTTTTTCCCCTTAATTTCCCTTTTATGAATTTAGATGCTAAACCACTTTAGCAAGATACAATGCCCTTTTTTTTTAACTCTTTCAATTAGATCATTTTTTTCATTTTGCTTGATCTGAGATCAGGATGATTCCTCCTGCTTTTTTGACTTCACCTTAAACATAGTAGATTCTACTCCAACCTTTTACCTTTACTCTGTATTTATTTTCCTACTTTAAATGTGTTTCCTGTAAACAACATATTGTAGGATTCAGGCTTTTAATCCTGTCTGCTAACTGCTTCCTGTTTATGGGGGAGTTTACCCCATTCACCTTTGTGGTTAAAATGACTAATTCTGTATTTCTTGTCATCTTGTTAACCCCTGCTTATGCTTTTCTCCTTTCCTTTCCTCTTTATCCCCCTCCCCAGTATTAAACTTGTCAGCACTATTTGCTTCTCAGAGCCCTCCTTTTTTAGGATCCCTCCCACCATCTTAGAGTTCCTCCACTTTTCTTAACCCTTTTCCTCAAAATTTCTGTATTCCCTTCCATTTAGGTTATTCCTTCCCTTTTCACTTTTTCCCTCCCATTTTTCAATGAAGTCGAAGAAGTTTCACCATTAATCAAATTTACCTAATATTTTTTTCTTTAAGCCAATTGTGATGAGAGTAAGATACACAATATATTCATCCCCCTCCATTATTTCCCTCAGGCATAATAGGTATCCTTTGCCTCTCCATGAGATGTAGTACCTCCACTTCACCCTTTTTCTGGTACACTTTCCTTTCCATTGCTAGTTTGTAGAACAAATTATACATGTGTTTTTTATGTATCTTTATAACAGAAATATAGTCCCCAAGATTTCTTTTCACTTTTTTAGGTTTCTCTTGAGAGCTACATTTAGAGATCAAACTTTTTGTTTAGTTCTGGTTTCTTCATCAGAAATAAATGAAATTCACCTATTTCATTGAATATCCATTTTCTTCCCTGGGGAAAAAAAAAAACACTCATTTTTGCTGGGTAAGTTATTCTTTGCTGCATACCAAGTTCTTTAGCCTTTCGGAATATCAGATTCTAGGCCTTTCTATCCTTTGATGAGGATGCTGCTGGATTCTGAGTAATCATTATTGTGGCTCCTCTATATTTGAATTGATTTTTTTCTAGCAACTTGCAATATTTTTTCTTTTGTCTGATAGAATTAGCATAATATTTCTTGGAGTTTTGATTTTAGGGTCCCTTTTAGTAAATGATGGATGAATTCTTTCAATGTCTATTTTACCTTCTGTTTCTATAACATCTGGGCAGTTCTCTTTGATAATTTCCTGGAAAATATTGTCCAGGCTCTTTTTTTCATCATATCTTTCAACAAGTCCAATAATTCTCAGATTATATCTTTTAGATCTATTTCCCAGGTCTGTTGTTTTTCCAAGAAGGTATTTGACATTTTTTTCATTGCTTCATTTTTTTTTTTTTTTGGTTTTGCTTGACTGATTCTTGTTGTCTCCTCAAGTTATTCAATTCCATTTGTTCAATTCTGATTTTTAATGAATTATTTTCTTCACTCACTTTTTATATTTTTTTCTAATTGTCCACTTGCATTTTTAAGTGAGTTGTTTTGTTTTATCAAATTTTTTTTCCCATTTCATCAATTTTATTTTTTAGAGAATTATTTTCTTTTTCCAATTCACTAATTCTATTTTCCGTGGAATTGTTTATCTTTTCAAATTCACTAATTCTATTTTTCAAGGATTTGATTTCTTTATGCACTCTATCTTTTAATGAATGGAATGGCTTAGCCAGGCTCTCTTGTTAAGCTTCCCTTTCCTTTTTCCATTTTTCTTCTAGATGTGTTGTGTGAGTCTTTTTAATTTTTTCTATGAGGGTCTTGTGTATTGAGGACCAGATCATATCCCAATATCTCCATTCATATGGAGACATTCAGTTTTTAGTCTCCTCAATGTTTAAAGTCTTCTCTCTATCTATATAGAAGCCATCAATAGTTAGTGTGCTTTAATTTTTTGCTCATTTTGTCAAAAAAGAATCAAAGAAAACAAACTAACAAAAAAAGCAAATTCAGTCTGTTTTTTTTTTTTTTTTGAGGGGGGTGGGTGGGGTGACTGATTGGTATTACCAAGCTTCCTTTACAGACTACAGGGGGCAGTAGTGAGGCACTGGCAGGACAGCAAGAGCTGTGCCTCGTCTGCCCTCTGAGACTCTGAGAGCATGCTGAGTCACTCAGGGTCTGTGTGGCCAGGTCTTGAGAGACTCTGGCTTTTTGGGTTTATAGTCTTTACCCCCTGTATTTATAGCTTCTCTACTGATCTACTGGCTTGCTGCCAGAGCAAAGTAGCCACACTGTGGTAAAGTTCTCCCCACAGTAATGGCTAAGATCACACCCCACCCCACCCCTCCTCAGTTCTGCTCAATGTGAGCTGCCTTCCATACTCTCACCGCCTGCTGGGCTTCTGTTGCCTGCCTTCAGTGCGGGCCTGATATAACTGTCCCTGCCCGCAAGCAAAAACAGACCTTTTTTGGTGAATATCAAGGATATCTTCTTTTGGTAAGTATTTGTGGGTTTTTTCAGTCAAGCAGCATTTCCGAGGCCTTATCATGAAAAAAATATATATATTCTGAGAACCAGATGGAGCTTAAATAGATATGTTTCCTCTTTGTTATCTTGGCCAGAAGTATATTTGACTGATTCTTGAAGTCTTATTGAATCATTCATGTCCATTTGTTCAATTCTAATTTTCAACGTATTATATTCTTTAGTTACCTTTTTTTAAAGTTCCTTTTGTAATAGGCCAATTGAATTTTTTGTTCATTTCATTCTTTTTCCATTTCAAAAATTGTGTTTTTCAGTAAATTAGTGTCTATTTCATATCTCTTTTGTAGGGCAGTTGTTGGCATACTGGAACCACCTGACAGTGGCTGCTGGAATTCCCCAACTCTATTCCTAATTAGCTGTGTTATCTATTGTAGGAAAACAAATTTTACTACTTTGTATTCTAGATTCTTCATGTGTATCAGAAAGATCACAATACTTGTAATACTTTTCTCAAAGAATTGATGTTGAACTTAAGTAAAAACATAAATAATGTTTTATGAGCATGCCAACTATAATAGTTCATTGCATAATAAATCCAAACCTGGAAGAGATCTCAGACATCATGTAGTTGCTTTTATATTTGATATTTATTCTCACATATGTTTTCTTTCAAAAAAAAAAAAAAAACACATCACATTACATTTATCCCTCCCATTCAAAGGCAGCTAACCCTTTTGGAATCAGAGTTGTATTTGGAACTAGAAAGATTAAGATTCAAATTTTAATGTACAGGCTAGCTCTTTAGAGGATTTCAGGACTAGCCCAAGTCCTTGCCTTTAGGTGGAGAAATGAAGGAGGCAGGAGAGTCACCATATGGCTGGTCCAAGATGAAGTCTGGAGTCTGGAATCTGGAGCCTGAAGTCTTCTGTGGGTGAGAGCTATTTTTAAGAGCTGTGGCTGAGAAGGAGCCCTCTGTCCCTGGAAATCCTCTTAAATAAAGGGGACTACATCAAGCAAGACTACATCACCACACCACACTGGGCATGTGCAGCTATAGAACATCATATTACCACATTACCCTAAGTATAAGTCAACTACATTGACCACAACATTACATTATCAAGTATGTGGCATCTCTCACCAAGTACTTATTTAACTACAAGTACCCTGCTGTTTTAGATTCAAGTATACCCTTTCAGAGTTCTGGCTCTCTACACAAATAATGCTTCATTTTTTTTTCTAAATATTGACTTCAAATGACAATAACAATACAATAGCAGCTAACATTTATACAGTACCCACTGCATAAGTAACTGAACACTAATCAATGATTTGATCTATCTTGGCCTTACTTATCTAATTTATAAAATGGGAATAATAATGGCAGGAGATTAATGGGAGATTTAGATGTGATAACTTCTCTTAAACTTAAAATATTATGTAAATGGCAGATGTTTATATAACTATGTACTGATTAATGTGAGTAATCAATCTCAAGAAATGATCAAACTATTTGGATTCATACTGTATGTTTCCACTGGAATAGAACAATTATAACATATAATTATTGTTTTGAGTCCAAATGCATGCTATCATTTCATGGAATTCAATATTTGCATTAATTGCAATGTAGCTTTCTGTATTTAGTTTTTCCTTCTTAAATAAATATTTCCTCTTTCTTTTCTGTTTTCTTTTTATCTCTTCCTTTCTTTTTAACCAAGAGTCATCAAATATAGCAAATAATTTATTCTGAAGACAAAAAAGAAAAAGAAACATATGTATAATGATGTATCTTTTCATCTTAATCTCCATATCCATGATTGTATGCATACTGAAAATTTATATAACCATCTACTTGGGATAGTTTCATCTGTTTTTTTTTTTTTAAAGGAAATATTATTAATACAAATCTACCTATGCATAAGGTACTGTTGGGAAAGTCTTGGAGTCCATAGGAGAATAATTAGCATATAAATCCAAATACATTATTACTAGCCCATATTAGCAGTTTCCATTAGTCCCTTTTAAGCCTGAGCATTTTTCACAGCAGTGGTTCATGAACTCAATCCGTTATCATGATTGGTTCATAAGCTGGGAAACAATACAGCATACTAGATATCATGTAATGGTGGACTTAAATAGCCAAAATGAGAAGAAAGGAATCACTGGTGATAGCATCATTGAAAATTAGATTAACAATTATTTTGTATAGTCACTAATTCTTGGATTTCTTAACATAGTAATTATCATTAAAATTATCATAGTACTAAAAATACCTATATTATTCCACTGAGATGTTGCCTATTTTAGTTCTCTAAATATGACAGACTATAACTCTGACATTATTCTAAGCTTCATCTCATTTTGGCAGTTTACCATCTTAGAGTTCTAGTCTTCTTCTGTTCCAACAATAGTCAGCAGTCCTGTGGAATTAGATTCTTCATACCATGGTTTTAAAAGTCTTCCCTCATCTTTGCCTTTACTAAGCACATTGAGGCAAGCACAGAAATAAGTGCTATCAAATGATGTAAATAAATGGAAAAAATGGAAAAGAAATATCCAGTGCTATTGAAGATTTTTATTGTCCTTTTAAATTTAGTTCTATCATCTGAAACAAATGTCATTACAGCATAATTCTATTAATTTTAAAATCTTGTTCTTCTAACTTAAGTACATATTTTACATATCTTTCTATCTCTTTTTCCTCAAAGGAAAAAAAAAGTTAAATCTAGCACTTTAAAATTCTTTCAAAATATTTTCAGTGACAGCTAAATTATTGTTGTTATTATATTATATTAATTTATTTTTCATAAATTTCCCTTCAATAACAATATCATAGATCCATTTTACAGTGATAATAATGAACCAAAGTTAATTGGTTAATATTCTCTAGAAGCATTTTATACTTTGTTTACATTTTTATACTGTTATCCCATTAGAAAAGGTGTTGCATCTCCAACCTTATCCTTCAGTTATAATGGGCTGAGGCTTGAGTTGATGCACTGAGGTCCCAAGCACATGAGGCTAAATAGTAATTGGACCGTACTCTATTAATATATAAGCTTGGAGAAAGAATGGCCCCCGGCCACTCTTTGTGCAAGTCCTGATGTGTTGTATAGGAAATGACGATTTTGGTGGGTGGAGGCAGGGAAGTGGAAAAGGAAGGGGAAGGAGAGACTGTTTGCATTGCGATTGCGATGGCTTTTTCAGCTCAGATCTCCCTCTGTTAGCTGGCTTCCTGTTGCAGCTGCCCATATTGCTATCGCAATCTTTCTTGCCCATATTGCTATCGCAATCCTTATTCATCTCTTCACTCCAATAAAGATTGAAGATTTTTCCCTTAACCTGAATTCCTGATTCTGGCTGATTTTAAATACGCAGTCATTACATTCAATACTTGCTCAATATATCTCTTAAGATATCAGAAATGTAAATAATTTCTTCCTCCCAATATATCTAAATTTTTTGCAAACATTTTCCTTGAGCAGTTTTTTATTGTCCAGGTTGAGTTGTTATCTTTCTTCTCTGGATTTTTTTCATTGTTTCATTTAGAGTGTATACTTCTTGGGGACAGGGATCTTGTATATATAAGGTTTATAAACATCTTATATGGTGGTTGGTGTAGAATAAACATTTGTTCATTTTTACCATTGATCCCAATTTGCTTTCTACAAGGAACTCTCAACAACTTGGTTGAGCAAATTTAATTCAGCAAGGCATTTGTTTTCAGATTATTATGAAAAATGCACTTTCTGAGACACAGTAGACAAAGACAACACAGTCTCTGTCCTTACCTCTTGCTAGTGACAATGAAATTTAGTTTGTCAGTTAATCCACTTTGGCATGAAACATTTCCTTTTCCCATGTTAAACAAAAACATTTCCTCCTGTCCTGGAATCTATTTCTCTATAGAGCTTACATAATATTTGTGACCTAAGACTTAGCTACAACTTAGATCTCTGTGTGCAAAGATTGAATCACTTTCTTAAATGCATTTTAAAACAAAAGTAAATGGAAACATAATGGCCAAGATTATATGGTTTTTGTACTGCTTCTACTGCTGTTTTCTTTCTTTCTTTTTTTTTTTTGAATGATAGAGAATACATTTGTTTAATATCCCATCTAAATGGCATTCCTTCTATGAAGGTGGAAGTAGATATGTGCATTATAGGTAACTTCTACTCCCTTACAGACAAATCATTCAGGTTTGCCCTGAGAGAGCTTCATTACTTATATGTAAATAGATATGAGAATTGAGGGACCAGTGAGACACTACAGTTATATGAGTGAAGAGGTAAATTTCAGGTTATTGGATGATACTTTTAAATGGTCCTTTGAGATAGCTGATCAGCAGAAGCAAACATACCTATGCAAGTTTACAGAAGCCACAGAAATTGGAAAGCTAGATTCCAGTGGTCCCTTCACATCTGGTGATTTCAACTCAGCTTAGAATAAACTCCTTTTTGTTAACATTGTTCTCTTTGTTCTAATTTGAGATCTTTTATGCCAATATGAACAATTCGTTTGTTTTTCTGTTTTTGACATTTTCTAATTTGCATATCTCAAATTATTATTGGCTACTTTTTTAATGAGAAAATTTTCTAACTATTTGTGATATTATTTTCCGTAATCTAATTATTTGCATATATACGTATATATGTATGTATATATATATATATATATATATATACACATATATATATATATACATATATATGTAATACATACATACCGATATACCTACATACATAGATAGATACATGCATACATACATCATAGATATAGAATGAAGAGTAAACCAAGCGTGATAAGCTTAGTTAAAATCTAACTGGATGAGAACATGGAAGCAAAGCTCTAGGAAAGGAGGAGGGGAAAATAAAATCAAATGAAAAATCCAAGTTTGTAAAATAGGGAAGAATGGCTTTCAGAGAGAAACCATATCTACTCCATTTGGACAGTTATCAAAGCAAGTGATAGTAAACTTCAATATTCATTTTTTGAAAATAAAGTCAATTACTTTTCTTAGTAAGTGAAATCATCATACTACAAAGTGACCATTATTTGATAGAAGATAAACTTGTTTGAAGGAAAAATACAGATGAGTAATTTGTTTTCATAAACTGATTATGATTTGAATCAGGGTTTTTACCAACTGAAAAAAATACAGTTTACACATTGCTTAAAGTAGCATAGTAGAAAAGAAACAGTATGCCTGAGTGTCTTAAAATGATAACAATGAAAAGCATTGATCTCAGTGCTTTGAGATCCCAAATAAGCACTCTGTTAGAATTTTACCAATATATTAATGCAACAAAATAAAATTATAAGTTTATCTGGCAACATTGATAAAGAATAATTAACTCTCTATATTGAGTTTATTTCTTATCCTATAATTTTAAGACAATGTGTGGGACATTTTATTCATTGGCAAGGGGATGACTTCCAAAGTTAATAAGCTCAATATTTCTAATCTCCCTTAATGCCAAAGTATTGCTGCATCAATTCAAAAGCTTTCAAAAGCCAGAAACATTCCATCACTGTAATGAAATATTAAAGAAACTAGATAAATGATCTTAATGACCCTAGACTTTAAAAAAGGGGAAAATATGACCATCAAGCCTGAATAAGAGAGAAATTAATTTAATTGCCATATATTCTAAAAAATTAGACATGTGAATAAGGTATTCAAATCTGCTCTAGCTACATTGTACTTTGCTTCTCAATCATAGCAAATTTTAATATGAAGAGAAATAAATAACAAACTCTATATAGAGAGTCTCATTTCTTGACTATATTACACATAACCAGACAGATAACTCTGTACAAAAGAGTTTATATATACTGGATTTAAAAACAAAAAGCATTTCTTTAAAAACAACAAACATGAAATGGGCTGAAGCTCGAGTTGATGCACTGAAGTCTCAAGCATGTGAGGCTAAATAGCAATTAGATGATACTCTGTTAATATATGCTTGGAGAAAGAATGGTCCTGCCCACTCTCTGCAAATTTTGATGTGTTGTATAGGAAATGACATGGAGACAATTTTGGTGGGTAGAGAGAGAGAGAGGCAGAGAGACTGCTGGTTGGTTCGTGTTGCGACTGCTCTCACTTCCTATAGCAATAAAGATTGAGGATTTTCCCTTAACCTGAATTCCTGACTCTGGCTGATTTTAAAATACGTGGTCATCACACAAACACACATACATACACACACATTCACAGGAAATGCTATTTACTCAGCAAATACAGAATTATCAAAAAATATTTTACATGAGTGTTGCTTATGATGATTCAATGTAAATCTTTCACACAGTGCAGATAAATACATGTTGCTTGTTTACAAATATTTTCACAAGGTATACAAAAAGTCCAATACTATTTTGCATCTATACAGAAGAAAATCTAGAAAGAATAAGTAAAAGGAATTTCAAAGGATTATAGATTAAACATTGCTATGACCCAGAGAGTAATGTAACAAGAGGGAAAAAAATAGAATTGAAAGAAGACTAGCCAATCCTTGGAGAATCTATGAATTATATTGCTAACTAAGTAGAGAACTGAACTGACTTTTTCATCTTACTGCTTACATGTCATTGTAACATAAATAATTCCTATTGAAATTGATTTCAGTTGCAATACAATAAGATCAATTTTGTTGTTTTCTCCATGTCTATGATTTTTGTTTTCCTCTAACATTTTCAATTGTTTTTATAGTGTAATCAGCCTGCCCTAAAAGTGATTAAATCATATTGACTAATGATGATTTTAAATCAATATTTTAAAAAGAACATTGGTTGAGTTTTATACTTGTTTCTCTGTCTCTCTTGCTCACTTTCTCTCTCTCTATTTCCTACAATTTTCAAAGTGATTTTGTATATTAGTGATATCAAGTTCTTTCCAATTCATAAACAAAGTTTCTATATTAAATTGGTATACTTCATGCAAGAAAAGAATTGAACTTAAAATAATTTATAAAGGGAGTAACATGGCATCTTTGTAAATATTTAATAGTCTTTTAGATTATTAGCTCTCTTACAATAGGTACAGAAATTTGTTCTGTTTTTTTTATTATTGAAGGATAAATAACAAAATTAAAAATAATAAAGCTTTATGTTATACAAATATGTTAAATCACAGGGCCAAAATGAGTTTCCTTGTATATTGAATACAAATATGTTGGGATGTTTATAAATGAATTTGATGTTACCTTTCAAATACAATCCTTTTTCAACCTTTTTTTAAATGTAATTATAAGCAAGTCAAATTATATCTAAAACATCTAAGTATACCCTAAACAAAAATACAGTTCTTAAACATTAACATATCATTTTTTACAAATATTGATGTAAACATTTTAAACTTTCAAATTAAATTTTCTATTTGAACTTTGCTTGATTTCTGTATTTGAAGATCAAATTTTTTGTTTACCTCTGGTCTTTTCTTAAAAAAAATTGAAAATCACCTATTTCATTGAATATCCATTTTCCCCTAAAAGATAATGCTTAATTTAGGGGTATTTTTTTCTTGGCCACTGTACAAGCTCCTTTGAACTCCAAAATCTCATATTCTAAGACCTTTAATCCTCAAAGTAGAAGTCCCTGTGTTCTAGGTAATTTTGATTGTGGCTTCTAGATATTTGGATTCTTTTCTTCTGACTGCTTGCAGTATTTCCTCCTTGATATGATGAATCTGGAATTTAGCAACATAATTCCTTGGAATTTTCATTTTGGGGCCTATTTAAGAGTTGACTGTTTGGTTTTTCAATGGCTCTTTTATCTGTTTTGTTTTTTTTTTCTTTCATTATCGGGGTAGTTTTCCTTAATGGTTTCCTAGAAAATGTTGTCTAAGCACTTTTTTCCATCATAATATTCAAGTAGTTGAAAAAAATTTTAGATTGTCTTTCCTAGATCTATTTTCAAGGTCATTTTTTTCTGATAAGTTATTTTACATTTTCTTCTATTTTTTTTTTCATTTTAAAATTTTGTTTGACTGATTCTTGATGCCTCATTAAGTCCATTCACTTTTCTTTGCTCAGTTTTATTTTTTTTTGTGTGTGTGTTATTTTCAAGCAAGTTATTTTCAAGCTGTGCCCATGCACTACAGGAAGAAAACTAGCAGCACTGGCCCCAGAACTGGATAACAGCCATCTGTCGTGCTGTAAAGGTTGCTCAGCACAATTTTCCCTTTGCCATAGGAGCATATCTGAATCTTTAAAAATAGTAAAAAAAGGAAAAAAAAAGAACTCTTATAATAGAAAGCTATTATGGGGACAGGGAAGAACACATCTCAAACCCTGAGGATACTAAATGTAAGCTATGTCTATATGAAGCCTCAAAAGCTGATTTGTTCCAACTCTCTTAGAAGAATTCTAAAAGGATCTTTAAGAGTGTTAGTAGAAAAATTGGTAAAGCAAATGAGAGCTTTGGAAAAGGAAACATAGAAATTGTCTGAAGAAAAAAAATTCTTATAAAATGCAATTAGTGAAACAGAAGAAAAAAACACACTGAAGCAAACCACTCCTTAAAGATAGATTTGGTGAAATGGAAAAAAAAAAAAAAAAAAAACTTTTTTGAAAAACATAATTTGTGAAATGGAAAAAGAGAATAATTTTTTAAAAATATAATTGTTGAAATGGAAAAAAAAAATCCAATGAACAAAACAACACATTTAAAAGTTTATTTGGCCAAATTCAAAAGAAGGTTAAAAAAATTTAAGTGGAGAATAGTTTGCATGATTATTTTCAAATGACATTAATTTAAGCAGAGTTTAAAAACCTTAGAAAAGGGACTTTAAAATAAAATATTATTTTAAACTCAAAGGTAAAACATGAAACATTTTGAGACTACTACATTTTTAGAATATAGATAAACTTTTTGAATTTGCTAAGGCCATTTTGTGTTAGAATCCTTACAAAGTGTTGTCACTTATCTAATTTAGCATGTTACTTAGCAAGTTCTCCAGCTCACTAATGTATTTAAGTACTCATTGGAGTTCACACTTTTGGGAGATTCATAAGTCAGGATCCAGTATAAGATTCACAAGTTCAGGGGAGGAAATTCACAAGTCAAGATCCCACAACCCCACTCTTTCAGAGGAGGAGTCAACCTTTGAGTTCAAACCTTTAAAAGAGCATATAAAAGGGCAAGCCTCAGTCAGGAATCAGTTTGGGAGTTTCAGAGAGAGCTGGAGGCTGAAGCTGGTAGAGGCAAAGGAGTAGCAATAAGAGCTCTTGGAACCAAGGAAAGCTAACTGGGCTATTTTGGAAGAGACAATAAAGGATGTGAACTTTTAACAGCAGGCTGCATTTGAGGTGATTATTGAACTGGACTGAAATTAAGGCTGCCTCCAGAAGCCCCTCAAGAAATCAGCTCCCAGAAAACAATCATAATTTAGAAAATAAGAACACTACAATTTTGAATGCCATTTTTTTCTTTCCTTTTATTAAATTTTATTTTATAGCTTTTTTTATTTACAAATATATGCATAGGTAATTTTTCAGCATTGACAGTTGCAAATCCTTTTGTTCCAACTTTTTCCCTCCTTCTCCCCACCCCTTTCCCCAAATGGTAGGTTGACTAAAACATGTTAAATATATTAAAGTATAAGTTAAATACAATATATGTATAAATGTCCAAAAAGTTATGTTGCTATATAAAAAGAGTTAGACTTTGAAATAGTGTACAATTCGCCTGTGAAAGAAATAAAAAATGCAAGAAGACAAAAATAGAGGGACTGGGAATTCTATGTAGTGGTTCATAGTCATCTCCCAGAGTTCTTTCCCTGGGTGTAGCTGGTTCAGTTCATTACTGCTCTATTGGAATGGATTTGATTAATCTCATTGTTGAAGTAGGCCACATCCATCAGAATGTATCATCATATAGTATTGTTGTTGAAGTAAATAATGATCTTCTGGTCTTGCTCATTTCACTCAGCATCAGTTCATATAACTCTCTACAGGACTTTATGAAATAATCCTGTTGGTCATTTCTTACAGAACAATAATATTCCATAATATTCATATACCACAATATATTCAGTCATTCTCCAATTGATGGGCATCCACTCAGTTTCCATATTCTGGCCACTACAAAGAGGACTGCCACAAACATTCTTGCACATATGTTCCCTTTTCTTTTTTAAAAAAATCTCTTTGGGATATAAGCCCAGGAGTAATACTGCTAGATCAAGGGGTATGCATAGTTTGATAGCTTTTTGAGCATAGTTCCAAATTGCTCTCCAGAATGGCTGGATGTATTCACAATTCCAACAACAATGTATCAGTGTCCCAGTTTTCCCACATCCCCTACAACATTTTGCATTATCTTTTCCTGTCATTCTAGCCAATCTAAAATGTGTGTAGTGGTATCTCAAAGTTCTTAATTTGCATTTCTCTGATTAATAATGATTTGGAGCCTCTTTTCATATGGCTAAAAATAGTTTCAATTTCTTCACCTGAGAATTGTCTGTTCATATCCTTTGACCATTTATCAATTGGAGAATAGCTTGATTTCTTATTAATTAGAGTCAATTCTCTCTATATTTTGGAAATGAGGCCTTTATCAGAACTTTTGACTTTAAAAATGTTTTCCCAGTTTATTGCTTCCCTTCTAATCTTGTCTGCATTAGTTTTGTTTGTACAAAAATTTTCAATTTGATAAAATCATTTTTTTTTTCTATTTTGTGATCAATAATGATCTCTAGTTCTTCTTTGGTCATAAATTCCTTTCTCTTCTACAGGTCTTAGAGGTAAACTATCCTATGCTCTTCCAATTTATTTATAATCTCATTCTTTATGCCTAGGTCATGGACCCATTTTGACCTTATCTTGGTGTACGAGTGTTAAGTGTGGTTCAATGCCTAGTTTCTCTCATAGTACTTTCCAATTTTCCCAGCAATTTTTGTCAAGCAGTGAGTTCTTATCCCAAAAGCTGGGGTCTTGGGTTTGTCAAACACTAGATTATTAAAGTTATTGGCTATTTTGTCCTTTGAACCTAACCTATTCCAGTGATCAATTAATCTATTTCTTAGCCAATACCAAATGGTTTTGGCGACCACTATTTTATTATATATATATATATATATATATATATATATATATATATATATATATACACACACATACATATAGATATCTATATATATAGATATATATATATAGATATATAGATATAGATATATATTTAAATTTTAATAGCTTTTTATTTACAAGTTATATGCATGAAAAATTTTATAGCATTGACAATTGCCAAACCATTTTTCCAATTTTTCCCCTCCTTCACCCCACCCCCTCCTCTAGATGACCAATACATGTTAAATATGTTAAAGTATAAATTAAATACAATATAAGAATGCATGTCTAAACCATTATTTTGCTGTACAAAAAGAATCAGAATCAGAAATATTGTACAATTATCCTGTGAAGGAAATCAAAAAATGCATGCAGGCAAAAATATAGGGATTGGGAATTCTATGTACTGATTCTTAATCACCTCCTAGACTTGTTTCCCTGGGTGTAGCTTGTTCAGTTCATTACTGCTCCACTGGAACTGATTTGATTCATCTCATTGCTGAAGATGGCCAGGTCTATAAGAATTGATCATCATAGGGACTTCTGGCTAAGATGGCGGAGAGGAGCACACATCTGCTTAGGCTACACATTTTTCCTCAGAATTTGATTCATAACAAGCCTCAGAATTAGTGCTTGACTGAAAAAAAAAAAAAAAACTCACACAAATAATTATCAAGCTAAGGCATCCTTGAAATTTGCCAGGAAAGGGCTGTTTTTGCTCCAGGGCAGGGAAGGTTTTAGATCTTGCTCAGGCTGAAGGCAGGAAGCTGCAGCAAGAGCACAACAGGCAGCTCACACTGAGCAAACCAGAGAGGGGTGGGGTGTGATCACAGCAATCTGTGCAGGGAGACATTTAATACAGTATTGCATACTTTGCCCTGGCAGCAAGCCATTAGACAAGAAGATAAGTTAAAAACACAGGGGATGAAGAATACAACCTTGAACAGCTAGGGTCTCTTGGGACCTGGTCACCGCTCCCCCACAGTGTGTCACCACGCTCTCAGAGTCTCAGAGCACAGGCACCACACAGCCATTGCTGTCCTGCTAGTGCCTGGCTGCTGCCCCCTGCAGACTGTAGAGAAGCTCTATAACACCACCCAACACCCCCCTCCCCACAAAAAAAAAAAGCAGATTCCATTTGTTTTTTTTTTTTTCTTTGCTAGTTTGTCTTCTTTGATTCTTCTCTAATAAAATGAGCAAAAAATTTAAATGGACCTTAACCATTGCTAGCTTCTATACAGATAGAGAGCAGACTTTAAACTCTAAGGAGACTAAAAACAAACTGTCTCCAGATGAATCCCCAAAGGAGGATATCATCTGGTCCTCAACACAGATGAATCTCATAGAAGAAATTAAAAAAAAAAAAAACTCTCACAAGAGAGCTAGAAGAAAAATGGGAAAAGGAAAGGGAGGTTTGGCAAGAGAGTCTGGAGAAGTCATTCCACTCATTTAAAGACAGAGTGCATAAAGAAATAAAATCCTTGAAAAATAGAATTAGTGAAATGGAAACAGAAAATAGCTCTCTAAAAAATAAAACTTGTGAAATGGGAAAAAATTCCATAGAACAAAACAACTCACTTAAAAACTTAATTGGAAAATTAGAAAAAGATACAAAAAAGTGAGTGAAGAAAATACTTCATTAAAAATCAGAACTGAACAAATGGAATTGAATGACTCAAAGAGACACCAAGAATCAGTCAAGCAAAATTTTTTTTAAAATGGAAAAAATGTAAAATACCTTCTTGGGAAAACAACAGACCTGGAAAATAGATCTAGGAGAGATAATCTGAGAATTATTGGACTTACTGAAAGATATGATGAGAAAAAGAAAGTGGACACTATTTTCCAGGAAATTATCAAAAAAAAAAAAAACTGCCAAGAAGTTATAGAAACAGAGGGTAAAATAGACATTGAAAGAATTCATTGATCACCTACTAAAAAGGATCCTAAAATCAAAACACCAAGAAATATAGTGGCCAAATGCCAGAACTATTAGACAAAGGAAAAAAATACTGCAAGTGACTAGAAAAAACAAATTCAAATATAGAGAAGCCACAATAAGGATTACTCAGGATCCAGCAGCATCCATATTAAAGGATCAAATTGCCAAGAATATGATATTCCAAAAGGCTAAGAAACTTGGTATACAAACAAAAATAACTTACCAGCCAGAATGAACATCTTTTTTTGCAGGGAAGAAGATGAACATTCAATGAAATAAGTGGATTTCACCTATTTTGATAAAAAAAAAAAAAAACAAAAAAAACAGAACTTAACAAGAAGTTTACTGTACAAATATAAAACTCAAGAGAAACCTAAAAGATAAAAAAAAATCTTGGGAACTATATTCCTACTATAAAGATATATAAATAATACATGTATACCTTGTTCTAGAAACTAAAGGGAGAAAGGAAATTGTACCATAAAGAGGGTGAAGTGGGGGGTACTACATCTCACAAAGAGGCAATATAAACCTATTATATCTGAGAGAAAGAATGGAGGGGGATGAACATAGTTTGTATGTTACTGCCATCAGAATTTGCTTAAAGAGAAAAATTTTAGACATATTCATTTTATGGTGAAACTTCTCCCACCTCATTGAAAAGTAGGAAAGGAAAAGTGAAAAGGGAAGGAATAAACTAAGTGGAAGGGAATACAGAAACTGTGAGGAAAAAAAGTAAGATAGGAGAAGGAACTCTAAGGTTGGGGAAGGGATACTAAAAAGGGAGGGCTGTGAGAATCAAGTGGTGCTCAAAAGTTTAATACTGGGGAGGGGGGTAAGTGGGAAGGAAAGGAGAAAAGCATAAACAGAGGTTAATACAGATTTTGTAATTTTAACCATAAATGTGAATGGGGCAAACTCCCCCATAAAGATGAAGTAGTTAGCAGAATAGATTAAAAACCAGAATCCTACAATATGTTGTTTACAGGAAGCACATCTGAAGCAGGGAGATACATACAGAGTAAAGGTAAAAGGTTGGAGCAGAATCTACTATGCTTCAGGTGAAATCAAAAAAGCAGGGGTAGCCATCCTGATCTAAGATCAAGTAAAAGCAAAAATTGATCTAATTAAAAGGGATAAGGAAGGGCACTAAAGGGTAGCTAAAGGGTAGCACAGATAATGAAGCAATATGAATAATAAACATATATGAATCAAGTCGTGTAGCATCTAAATTCTTAAAAGAGAAATTAAGAGAGCTACAAGAAGAAATAGACAGCAAAACTATAATATTGGGATAGCTCAACCTTGCACTCTCAGAATTAGATAAATGAAACCACAAAATAAACAAGAAAGAAGTGAAAAAGGTAAATAGAATACTAGAAAAATTAGATTTGCTAGATCTCTGTAGAAAACTAAATGGAGATCAAAACAAGTACACTTTCTTCTCAGCAGTTCATGGAACCTATACAAAAATTGACCATATATTAGGACTAATCAAAAGAAATAAGGAAGGAAACTATATCTTGCTAAAGAGTAGCATAGACAGTGAAGCAATATCAATACTAAACATATATGCACCAAGTGGTATAGCATTTAACTTCCTAAAGGAGAAGTTAAGAGAGTTGAGAGAAGACATATTCAGCAGACTTGTGGAGGAAGAAGAAATTTGTGACCAAAAATGAACTAGAGATCATTATTGATCACAAAATAGAAAATTTTGATTATATCAAATTAAAAAGCCTTTGTACAAACAAAACTAATGCAAACAAGATTAGAAGGGAAGCAACAAACTGGGAAAACCCTCTTCACAGTTAAAGGTTCTGATAAAGGCTTCATTTCCAAAATATATTGAAAATTGACTCCAATTTATAAGAAACCAAGTCATTCTCCAATTGATAAATGGTCAAAGGATATGAACAGACAATTTTCAGATGATGAAATTGAAACCATTTCTACTCATATGAAAGAGTGTTACAAATCACTATTCATAAGAGAAATGCAAATTAAGACATCTCTGAGATACCACTACACACTTGTCTGATTGGCTAAGATTATAGCAAAAACAATGATGAATCTTGGTGGTGATGCGGGAAAACTGTGACACTGATGCATTGTTGGTAGAGTTGTGAATGAATTCAACCATTCTGGAGAGCAATCTGAAATTATGCCCAAAACGTTATCAAACTGTTCATATCCTTTGATCCAGCAGTACTACTACTGGGCTTACACCCCAAATACATATTAAGAAGGGAAAGAGACCTGTATATGCCAAAATGCTTGTGGTAGCCCTGTTTGTAGTGGCTAGCAACTGGAAAATGAATGGATTCCCATCAATTGGAGAAAGGCTGGATAAATTATGGTATATGAATGTTATGGAATATTATTGTTCTGTAGGAAATGACCAGCAAGATGAATACAGAAAGGCTTGGAGAGACTTGCATGAACTGATAGTAAGTGAAATAAGCAAAACCCAGAGATCATTATGTACTTAACAACAATATTGTATGAGGATATATTCTGATGGAAGTGGATTTCTTCAACAAAGAGAAGATCTAATTCGGTTCCAATTGATCAATGATAGACACAAGAAGCTGCACCCAAAGAAAGAACAATGGGAAATGAATGTAAACTGTTTGAATTTTTGTTTTTCTTCCTGTTTTTTTTTTTTTTTTTACCTTCTGAATCCAGTTCTTCCTGTGCAACAAGAGAACTGTTTGGTTCTGCA
Organism: Antechinus flavipes; assembly: GCF_016432865.1. Lineage (NCBI taxonomy): Eukaryota > Metazoa > Chordata > Mammalia > Dasyuromorphia > Dasyuridae > Antechinus > Antechinus flavipes. Next base: position 603,905,805 of record NC_067398.1, read on the forward strand.
CACATATATTGTATCTAGGATATACTGCGACATATTTAACATATATAGGACTACTTGCCATCTGGGCGAGGGGTTGGAGGGAGGGAGGGGAAAAGTCAGAACAGAAATGAGTGCAAGGGTTAATGTTGTAAAAAATTACCCAGGCATGGGTTCCATCAATAAAAAGTCATAATTATTAAAAAAAAAAAAAGAAAGAAAGAAAAAAAGAAAGAAAGAAAGAAAGAAAGAAAGAAAGAAAGAAAGAAAGAAAGAAAGAAAGAAAGAAAGAAAGAAAGAAAGAAAAAAAGAAAGAAAGAAAGAAAGAAAAAGAATTGATCATCATATAGTATTCTTGTTGAAGTACATAATGATCTCCTGGTCCTGCTCATTTCACTCAGCCATCAGTTCATGTAAGTCTCTTCAGGCCTTTCTGAAATCATCCTGTTGGGTCATTTCTTACCGAACAATAATATTCCATAATATTCTTATACTACAAATTATTCAGCCATTCTCCAATTGACAGGCACCTACCCAGTTTCCAGTTTCTGGTCACTACAAAGGAGCTGCCATAAACATTCTTGCACATACAGTTCCCTTTCCTTTATTTAAGATATTTTTGGGATATAAGGCCAGTATTAACACTGCTGGATCAAATGTTATGCACAGTTTGATAACTTGTAATATAATTTTACATGTGGTATAGCTAAACCACCTTCATTTGATTTTTTTTTTCATTAATTCCCTGGAAATTCTTGACCTTTTGTTTTCCATATGAATTTTGTTGTTATTTTTTCTAGGTCATTAAAATAGTTTTTTGGGAGTTTGATTGGAATAGCACTAAATAAATAGATTAGTTTAGGTAGTATTGTCATCTTTATTATATTTGCTCGCCCAATCCAAGAGCATTTAATATTTTTCCAGTTGGTTAGATCTGACTTTATTTGCATGGAAAGTGTTTTGTAGTTTTGCACATAAAGTTTCTGAATTTCCCTTGGCAGATACATTCATAAATATTTTATACTGTCAATAGTTACTTTAAATGGAATTTCTCTTTGTAACTCTAACTGTTGGGTTTTGTTAGTGATATATGAGAATGCTGATGAATTATGTGGGTTTATTTTGTATCCTGCAACTTTGCTAAACATGTGGATTTTTTGTAATAGCTTTTTAGTAGAGTCTCTGGGATTCTCTAAGTATTCCATCATATCATCAGCAGAGAGTGATAATTTGGTTTCCTCATTACCTACTCTAATTCCTTTAATTTCTTTCTCAGCTCTTATTGCCAAAACTAGCATTTCTTATACAATATGGAATAGTAATGTTGATAGTGGGTATCCTCATTTCACTCCTGATTTTATGGGAATGGTAGTTTATCTCCATTTCATATGATGCTTACTGATGATTTTAAATCAATACTCCTGACTATTTTAAGGAAAAGTCCATTTGTTCATATACTTTCAAGTGTTTTTAATAGAAATGGATGTTGGACTTTATCAAATGCTTTTCTGCATCTATTGAGATGATTATATGGTTTTTTGTTGTAATCTTTTTCTTCTCAAAACGCAGCCAGGTGATAAAAGTTCAGATCTTTTATTATCCCAATATAGCCCGGTTAGCTTAGAGGCCTATCTCTCTGCTTGGTTCCAAGAGCTCTCTCCAAATGTCTTTAAATCCAAAGGTCTGGTCCTTCAGCCTCTGCCTCTGCTGTCTTCAGTCCCCAGCCAGCTCCAGTCTTCATGCCATTCCGGTGAAAATCCCCACTTGTAGCGTCTTCCTCTGAAGAACCTCTTCGACTGGCCCATTGGCCTATTTATGCTCTTTCCAGAGAGAGGGATTATGGGTTTTCTCCCATAGTGCTCTCTGGCCCAAAGAGCTTCAAGGGAGGTATGAACTCATTGAACTCCAATGAGTAAAGGTGTGAACACAAGCCTTGTATTGATTAGTTCTACTTAGTACCTAGTTTCAGGTTCTGGCCAAAACATCTTCTTGTAAGATTAGATCAACTCTAATTAGTTAGCAGTTAGTAAGGATTCCAACATCTCCCCCTTTCTTTTGTTTTAAAACATAGGGGGTTTCTGAGGGGGTACACATGAATCCATCAATATGGGCCAGAACTTTGTAACAGATATACATGGTATACATAAATCCATCAATATGGGAGGCATTATACATAATTTACATAAGCACATAGCAATATAACACAGGCTAGTAGTAATGTAACAGCATAAATCAACCTGAAAATTTACACATATCCATAAGTCCTAGAAATAGTCCATAAGCAATCCATTGTCCATTAGTTCATGTGCCAGGAATCTAATAATTCCTGTAAGCTCTGAAGTACTGCAAAAAGTCTCATCAACAATTTTTCATCTCAGGGAACCCAATGATTCTTGCTGGTTTTTCAGGAACTGAAATAGTTTCATCTTGTGTTAGGAAATCCAATGATTTCTGAAGATTTTAAGAGTCCTTTTGACAGTCTTATTGTCAGCCATCTGATTCTTTCTTCATCTGTGGAAATATAAGCAGATCCTCTTCCCCAAGCAGTTAACCTATCTAATTCCCTTCTATTTACCAAATTTTGGATTTCTCCTCATCATCTGGTAATTACATTGGAGTTGTTTGCATTGGATATTGTCTTGTTGTCTTAAAAGGCCTGTATTCCAATATAGCCCGGTTAGCTTAGAGGCCTATCTCTCTGCTTGGTTCCAAGAGCTCTCTCCAAATGTCTTTAAATCCAAAGGTCTGGTCCTTCAGCCTCTGCCTCTGCTGTCTTCAGTCCCCAGCCAGCTCCAGTCTTCATGCCATTCCGGTGAAAATCCCCACTTGTAGCATCTTCCTCTGAAGAACCTCTTCGACTGGCCCATTGGCCTATTTATGCTCTTTCCAGAGAGAGGGATTATGGGTTTTCTCCCATAGTGCTCTCTGGCCCAAAGAGCTTCAAGGGAGGTATGAACTCATTGAACTCCAATGAGTAAAGGTGTGAACACAAGCCTTGTATTGATTAGTTCTACTTAGTACCTAGTTTCAGGTTCTGGCCAAAACATCTTCTTGTAAGATTAGATCAACTCTAATTAGTTAGCAGTTAGTCAGGATTCCAACAGTTTTTGTTAATTTGGTTATTGATATGGCCAATTATACTGATAATTTTCCTAATATTGAACCAGCCCTGCATTGCTGGTATAAATCCTGTTTGATCATGTTGTATTATCCTGGGGATGATTTTCTGTAGTTTTTTTGTTAATATCTTATTTAAGATTTTATCATCAATATTCTTTAGGGATATTGGTCTATAATTTTCTTTCTCTGTTTTCAACCTACCTGGTTTAGATATCAGTACCATGTCTGTGTCATAAAAGGAATTTGGTAGGATTCCTTCATTCCCAAATTTTTCTAATAGTTTATGTAGCATTGGGGCTAATTGTTCTTTAATGTTTGGTAGAATTCACATGTAAATACAGCTGGTCCTGGGGATTTTTTCTTAGGGAGTTGATTAATAGCTTGTTCTATTTTTTTTTTTCTGAAATGGGACTATTTAAGCAATTTCCTTCCTCTTCTGTTAATCTGGGAAGCCTATATTTTTGGAGGTAGTCATCCATTTCACTTAAGTTATCAAGTTTATTGGCATAATGTTGGGCAAAATAACTTTATTTTTACTCTAATTTCTTCTTCTTTGGTGGAAAGTTCCCCTTTTTCATTTTTAAGACTAACAATTTGATTTTCCTCTTCCCTTTTTCTAATCAGATTTACCAAAGGCTTATCTATTTTATTGGTTATTTCATAAAACCAACTCTTAGTTTTATTTATTAATTCAATAGTTTTTTTTTTTTTACTTTCAATATTATTATTTTCTCCTTTTAATTTTATAATTTCAAGTTTAGTATTTGATTTGGGGTTTTTAATATGGTGTTTTTCTAGCTTTTTAAGTTGCAAGCCCAATTCAGTGATCTCTTTCTCTATTTTTATTCAAGCAAGCCTCTAAAGATATAAAATTTCCCCTTATTACTCCTTTGTCTGTATCCCACAAATTTTGCTATCAGGTCTCATCATTGTCATTATCTTGAGTGAAATTATTAATTGTGTCTATAATTTGCTGCTTTACCTAATCATTCTTTAAGTTGAGATTATTTACTTTCCAATTACTTTTTGGTCTATTTACCCCTACCTTTTTGTTGAATGTAGTTTTTATTGCATCATGATCTGAAAAGAAAGCATTTACTATTTCTGCCTTCTTGTATTTAATTTGTAGGGTCTCAATGTCCTAATATGTGGTCAATTTTTGTATAAGTTCCATGAACTTCTGAGAAGAAAGTATACTCCTTTCTGTCACTATTCAGTTTTCTCCAATGATTTATCATATCTAATTTTTCTAGTATTCTATTTACCTCTTTGACTTCTTTCTTATTTATTTTGTGGTTTGATTTATCTAATTCTAAGAGTGCAAGATTGAGATCTCCCACTATTATGGTTTTGCTGTCTATGTCTTCTCGCAATTCTCTTAACTTCTCCTTTAGGAAGTTAGATGCTATACCACTTGGTGCATTTTTGTTTAATATTGATATTGCTTCACTGTCTATGCTACTCTTTAGCAAGATATAGTTTCCTTCCTTATTTCTTTTGATTAGATCAACTTTTGCTTTTGCTTGATCTGAGATAAGGATGGCTACCCCTGTTTTTTTTTTTTTTTTACTTAACCTGAAGCATAGTAGATTCTGCTCCAACCTTTTACCTTTACTTTGTATGTGTCTCCCTGCTTCAGGTGTTTCCTGTAAACAACATATTGTAGGATTCTGGCTTTTAATCCATTCTGTTAACTGCTTGCTCTTTATGGGGAGTCTATCCCATTCACATTTATAGTTTAAAGTACCAATTCTGTATTTCCTGCCATCCTATTATCCCCAGATATGCTTTTCTTTTTCTTCCCCGCCCCGACTCCCTCATGCCTTTTCCTAATATTAAACTTATGGGTTCAATGTGCATCCCACAGGTCTCCCTCTTTAGGATCCCTCCCTCGTCCTTTGTATCCCTCCTTCTTTCTCTTACTCTTCCCTTATTACTCTTTTTTTCCTTTTCCCTTTTCCTCTCCCAGTTTTTAATGAGGTGAGAGGAAATTCTCTGTAAAACAAATATTTCAATTATTTCCTCCTTGAGCCAACTCTGATGAGAGTGAGATTCATACAATGTTCCTCCCCCAGTCTAAGTTCCCTCAGATATGATAGTTTTCCTTTGCCTCATCATGGGATGTAGTTTCCCTCTTTTATCTTCCCTTTCCTCCTTTTCTGACACTATCCCCTTTCCATTTCTACTTCCCTTTTTTATGTTATGTCAGTAAAATCAAACTATACATGTGTTCTTTATGTATTTCCATGACAGAAATACTGTTCTCAAGAGTTCCTTTTACCTTTTTCTGCTTCTCTTGAGTTCTATGGTTGGATACCATTTTTTTTTTTGTTTAGATCTAGTTTTTTCCTTAGAAACAAATTGAATTCCTCTGTTTCATTAAATGTCCACCTGGGTAGCTTATTCTCGGCTGCATTCCAAGTTCTTTTGCCTTTCAGAATATCAGATTCAAGGCCCTTCGATCCTTTAATGTGGAGGCAGCCAGATCTTGAGTGACCCTTAATGTGGCACCTCAATATTTTAACTGTTTTTTTCCTGGCTCCTGGTAATATTTTTTCCTTAGTCTGATAGTTCTGAAATTTGGCTACAATATTCCTTGGAGTTTTTATTTTAGGGTCTTTTTCAGAAGGTGTTCGATGAATTCTTTCAGCACATATTTTACATTCTGGTTCTATTACTTCTGGGCAGTTCTCTTTGATGATTTCGTGGAAAATACTGTCTAAGCTCTTTTTTTGTCATAATTTTTGGGAATTTTTGGGAAGTCATGTGTGCCTTCTCAGTCATCTTGGCTTTGCCCCCTTCATGACCTAGGCATAAAGAATGAGATTATAATTAAATTGGCAGAGCATAGGATAATTTACCTCTCAGACCTGTGGAAGAGGGAGGAGTTTGTGACCAAAGTAGAACTAGAGATCATTATTGATGACAAAAATGGAAAAAAATTGATTATATCAAATGGAAAAAAATTTTGTACAAACAAAACCAATGCAGATAAGATTAGAAAGGAAGCAATAAACTGGGTAAACATATTTACATTCCAAGGTTCTGATAAAGGCCTCATTTCCAAAACATATAGAGAATTGACTCTAATTTATAAGAAATCAAGCCATTCTCCAGTTGATAAATGGTCAAAGGATATGAGCAGACAATTCTCAGATAAAGAAATAGAAACTATTTCTAGCCATATGAAAAGATGCTCCAAGTCATGGTTAAGCATAGAAATGCAAATTAAGACAACTCTGAGATACCACTACACAAACATAAGGCAAAATGTTGGAGGGGATGTGGGAAAACTGGGACACTGATACATTGTTGGTGCAGTTATGAATCCATTCAGCCATTCTGAAAAACAATTTGGAATTATGCTCAAAAAGGTATCGAACTGTGCATACCCTTTGACCCAGCAGTGTTACTACTGGGCTTATATCCCAAAGAGATTTTTAAAAAGGAACTGTTTGTGCAAGAATGTTTGTGGCAGCCCATTTTGTAGTGGCCAGAATATGGAAACTGAGTGGATGCCCATCAATTGGAGAATGACTGAATATATTGTGGTATATGAATATTATGGAATATTATTGTTCTGTAAGAAATGACCAGCAGGATGATTTCAGAAAGGCCTAGTCATACTTACATGAGCTGATGCTGAGTGAAATTAGCAAGATCAGAAGATCTTTATTTACTTCAACAACAATATTATACGATGATCAATTCTAATGGATGTGGCCCCCTTCAACAATGAGATGAACCAAATTAGTTCCAGTAGAGCAGTAATGAACTGAACCAGCTACACCCAGGGAAAGAACTCTGGGAGATGACTATGAACCACTACATAGAATTCCTAATCCCTCTATTTTTGTCCACCTGAATTTTTTATTTCCTTCACAGGCTAATTGTACAAAGTCCGACTCTTTTTATATAGCAACATAAGTGTTTGGATATGTATACATATATCTTATGTAACTTATACTTTAACATATTTAACACATATTGGTCAACCTGCTATCTGGGGAAAGGGTAGGGGAAAGGGAGGAAAAGTTGAAACACAAGGATATGCAACTGTCAATGCTGAAAAGTTTCCTATGCATACATTTTTTTAAATAAAAAGCTATAATAAAAAATATGTACAGAGAAAAAAATGTATTATACTACTGATTAACTTGTTCATGTAAACAAATGTTTTAAAATATGTTTAAAATAAAACAGTATATCCAGATAGATAGTCAGGCAGGTAGATAGATAGATAGATAGATAGAAAGATTCATAAATAGATTGATCGATACATAGATAGATTGATACATAGATAGACACACCTAAAATATTTCGAGTGTGAAGATCACTTGATGTTGAAATTATTTTCTTTGGCATTTTGTCTTTTAAGATCAATTTTGAGAGAGACTGAAATATAGAAGGAAGAATGTCCTTTTCAAATTCTTTCATATTAGCTTATTTTTTTCCTGTCACTTTAATGCATATAAATAAAGAATTCAGAAAGCAGATTTTTTTTTCTTTTTTTTTATTTAATAATAACTTTATATTGACAGAATCCATGCCAGGGTAATTTTTTAAAAAAACATTATCCCTTGCACTCGTTTCTGGTCCGATTTTTCCCCTCCCTTCCTCCACCCCCTCCCCCAGATGGCAAGCAGTCCTATATATGTTAGATATGTTGCAGTATATCCTAGATACAATATATGTTTGCAGAACCGAACAGTTCTCTTGTTGCACAGGGAGAATTGGATTCAGAAGGTAGAAATAACCTGGAAAGAAAAACAAAGATGCAGATAGTTCACATTCGTTTCCCAGTGTTCTTTCTTTGGGTATAGCTGCTTCTGTCCATCATTTATCAATTGAAACTCAGTTAGGTCTCTTTGTCAAAGAAGTCCACTTCCATCAGAATACATCCACATACAATATCGTTGTTGAAGTGTATAATGATCTCCTGGTTCTGCTCATTTCCCTTAGCATCAGTTCATGTAAGTCTCTCCATGCCTCTCTGTATTCACCCTGTTGGTCATTTCTTACAGAACAATAATATTCCATAACATTCATTTACCACAATTTACCCAGCCATTCTCCAATTGATGGGCATCCATTCAATTTCCAGTTTCTAGCCACTACAAACAGGGCTGCCACAAACATTTTGGCACATACAGGTCCCTTTCCCTTCTTTGGTATTTCTTTGGGATATAAGCCCAAAAGAAACACTGCTGGATCAAAGGGTATGCACAATTTGATAACCTTTTGGGCATAATTCCAGATTGTTCTCCAGAATGGTTGGATTCGTTCACAACTGCACCAACAATGCATCAGTGTCCCAGTTTTCCCGCATCCCCTCCAACATTCATCATTATTTTTTCCTGTCATCTTAGCCAATCTGACAGGTGTGTAGTGGTATCTCAGAGTTGTCATAATTTGCATTTCTCTGATCAATAATGATTTGGAACACTCTTTCATATGAGTGGTAATGGTTTCAATTTCATCATCTGAAAATTGTCTGTTCATATCCTTTGACCATTTATCAATTGGAGAATGTCTTGATTTCTTATAAATTTGAGTCAGTTCTCTATATATTTTGGAAATGAGCCCTTTATCAGAATCTTTAACTGTGAAGATGTTTTCCCAGTTTGTTGCTTCCCTTCTAATCTTGTTTGCATTAGTTTTATTTGTACAAAGGCTTTTTAATTTGATATAATCAAAATTTTCTATTTTGTGATCAGTAATGTTCTCTAGTTCATCTTTGGTCACAAATTTCTTTCTCCTCCACAAGTCTGAGAGATAAACTACTCTATGTTCTTCTAATTTATTTATAATCTCATTCTTTATGCTTAGGTCATAGACCCATTTTGATCTTATCTTGGTATTTGGTGTTAAGTGTGGGTCCATGCCTAATTTCTGCCATGCTAATTTCCAATTATCCCAGCAGTTTTTATCAAATAATGAATTCTTATCCCAAAAGTTAGGATTTTGGGGTTTGTCAAACACTAGATTGCTATAGTTGACTATTCTGTCTTGTGAACCTAACCTTTTCCACTGATCAACTAATCTATTTCTTAGCCAATACCAAATGGTTTTGGTGACTGCTGCTCTATAATATAATTTTAGATCAGGTACAGCTAGGCCACCTTCATTTGATTTTTTTTTTTCATTAATTCCCTTGAGATTCTCGACTTTTTATTGTTCCATATGAATTTTGTTGTTATTTTTTCTAGATCATTAAAATATTTTCTTGGAAATTTGATTGGTATAGCACTAAATAAATAGATTAGTTTAAGGAGTATTGTCATCTTTATTATATTTGCTCGGCCGATCCTAGAGCACTTAATAGTTTTCCAATTATTTAAGTCTGACTTTATTTGTGTGGAGAGTTTTTTATAATTTTGCTCACATAATTCCTGCCTTTCCAGATTCCCAAATATTTTATCATATCAATAGTTATTCTGAATGGAATTTCTCTTTGTATCTCTTCCTGTTGGGTTTTGTTGGTGATGTATAAAAATGCTGAGGATTTATGGGGATTTATTTTGTATCCTGCTACTTTGCTAAAATTATGAATTATTTCTAATAGCTTTTTAGTAGAATCTCCGGGGTTCTCCAGGTATACCATCATATCATCTGCAAAGAGTGATAGTTTGGTTTCCTCATTGCCTACTCTAATTCCTTTAATATCTTTCTCGACTCTTATTGCAGAGGCTAGTGTTTCTAATACAATATTGAATAATAATGATGATAGTGGGCAAGCTTGCTTCACTCCAGATCTTACTGGGAAAGGTTCCAGTTTTTCCCCATTGCATATGATGCTTACTGATGGTTTTAAATATATGCTCCTGACTATTTTAAGGAAAAGTCCATTTATTCCTATGCTCTCAAGTGTTTTTATTAGGAATGCATGTTGGATTTTATCAAATGCTTTTTCTGCATCTATTGAGATGATCATATGGTTTTTGTTTGATTGGTTATTGATATAGTCAATTATGCTAATCGTTTTCCTAATATTGAACCAGCCCTGCATTCCTGGTATAAATCCTACTTTGTCATAGTGTATTATCCTGGGGATAATTTTCTGTAATCTCTTTGCTAATATTTTATTTAAGATTTTAGCATCAATATTCATTAGTGAGATTGGTCTATAATTTTCTTCTCTGTTTTCAGCCTACCTGGTTTAGGTATCAATACCATGTCTGTGTCATAAAAGGAGTTTGGTAGGACTCCTTCAATCCCTATTTTTTCAAATAGTTTATTTAGCATTGGAGTTAATTGTTCTTTACATGTTTGGTAGAATTCACATGTAAATCCATCTGGTCCTGGGGATTTTTTCTGAGGGAGTTGATTGATAGTTTGCTCTATTTCTTTTTCTGAGATGGGACTGTTTAGGATATTTACTTCTTCCTCTGTTAATTTGGGCAAGCTATATTTTTGGAGGTATTCTTCTATTTCATTTAAGTTGTCAAATTTATTGGCATAAAGTTGGGCAAAGTAACTCCTAATTATTGCTTTAATTTCTTCATTGTTTGTGGCAAGTTCTCCCTTTTCATTTTTAAGACCAACAATTTGATTTTCCTCTTTCCTTTTTTTAATCAGATTTACTAAGGGTTTTTCTATTTTGTTGGTTTTTTCATAGAACCAACTCTTAGTTTTATTAATTAATTCAATAGTTTTTTTTTTACTTTCAATTTTATTGATCTCTCCTTTAATTTTAGAATTTCAAGTTTAGTGTTTGACTGGGGGTTTTTAATTTGTTCCTTTTCTAGCATTTTTAATTGCAAACCCAATTCATTGACCTTCTCTTTCTCTATTTTATACAAATAGGCCTCTAGAGATATGAAATTTCCCCTTATTACCGCTTTGGCTGCATCCCATACATTTTGGTATGATGTCTCATTATTATCGTTTTCTTGGGTGAAGTTATTAATTATGTCTATGATTTGCTGTTTCACCCAATCATTCTTTAGTATGAGATTATTTAGTTTCCAATTATTTTTTGGTCTACTTTCCCCTGGCTTTTTATTGAGTGTAATTTTTATTGCATCGTGGTCTGAAAAGGATACATTTACTATTTCTGCCTTACTGCTTTTGAGTTTGAGGTTTTTATGTCCTAATATATGGTCAATTTTTGTATAGGTTCCATGAACTTCTGAAAAGAAAGTGTACTCCTTTCTGTCCCCATTACATTTTCTCCAGAGATCTATCATATCTATTTTTTCTAGTATTCTATTTACCTCTTTGACTTCTTTCTTATTTATTTTGTGGTTTGATTTATCTAATTCTGAAAGTGCAAAGTTGAGATCTCCCACTATTATAGTTTTGCTGTCTTTTTCTTTTTGCAGCTCTCTTAATTTCTCTTTTAAGAATTTAGATGCTACACCACTTGGGGCATTGTAATGACCGTGTCTTGGGACCTCAGTGCATCAACTCAAGCCTCAGCCCATTACAGGGCATATATGTTTAATACTGATATTGCTTCATTATCCAGCTACCCTTTAGCAAGATATAGTGCCCTTCCTTATCTCTTTTAATTAGATCAATTTTTGCTTTAGCTTGATCTGAGATCAGAATGGTTACCCCTGCTTTTTTGACTTCACCTGAAGCATAGTAGATTTTGTTCCAACCTTTTACCTTTAACCTGCATGTATCTCCCCATTTCAGGTGTGTTTCCTGTAAACAACATATTGTAGGATTCTGGCTTTTAATCCATTCTGCTAACCGCTTCCTCTTTATGGGGGAGTTTACCCAGTTCACATTTATGGTTAAAATGACCAATTCTGTATTACTTGCCATCTTGTTAACCCCTGTTTATGCTTTTCTCCCTTCTTTCTCCCTTCCCCCCCTTCCCAGTATTAAGCTTGTGAGCACCACTTGCTTCTCACAGCCCTCCTTTTTTAGTATCCCTCCCCCTGCCTTAGAGTTCCTCCCCCTATCTTACCTTTTTCCCTCCCAGTTTCTGTATTCCCTTCCACTTAGCTTATTCCTTCCCTTTTCACTTTTCCCTTCTCACTTTTCAATGAGGTGGGAGAAGTTTCACCATAAATTGAATATGTCTAAAATTTATCTCTTAAACCCAATTCTGAAGTCAGTAAGGTACCTACTATATTCATCCCCCTCCATTCTTTCTCTCAGATATAATAGGTTTCCTTTGCCTCTTCATGAGATGTAGTGCCCCCACATTACCCTTTTTCTGGTACAATGTCCTTTCCACATCCAGTTTCTAGAACATGGTATACATGTATTCTTTATACATCTTTATAGCCAAAATATAGTTCCCAATATTAATCTTTATCTTTTTAGATTTCTCTTGAGTTCTATATTTGTAGATCAAACTTTTTGTTAAGTTCTGGTTTTTTCATCAAAAATAGGTGAAATTCACTTACTTCGTTGAATGTCCATCTTCTTCCCTGAAAAAAGATGCTCATTCTAGCTGGGTAAGTTATTTTTGGTTGCATACCAAGTTCCTTAGCCTTTTGGAATATCATATTCCAGCCTCTTCGATCCTTTAATGTGGATGCTGCCAGCTCCTGGGTGATCCTTATTGTGGCTCCTCGATACTTGAATTGGGTTTTTCTAGCCGCTTGCAATATTTTTTTTCCTTTGTCTGAGGGTTCTGGCATTTGGCCACTACATTTCTTGGTGTTTTGATTTTAGGATCCCTTTCAGTAGATGATCGATGAATTCTTTCAATATCTATTTTGCCCTCTGTTTCTATGACTTCTGGGCAGTTCTCTTTGATAATTTCCTGGAAAATAGTGTCCAGGCTCTTTTTTTTCATCATACTTTTCTGGGAGTCCGATGATTCTCAGATTTTCTCTCCTGGATCTGTTTTCCAGGTTTGTTGTTTTCCCCAGAAGGTATTTCATATTCTTTTCCATTGTTTGATTTTTTTTGGATTTGCTTGACTGATTCTTCTTGTCTCCTCGAGTCATTCAATTCCATTTGTTCGAACCTGATTTTCAATGAAGTATTTTCTTCACTCACTTTTTAAAAATCTTTTTCTAATTGTCCAATTGAGTTCTTTTGTTCTGTGGAATTTTTTTCCATTTCACCAATTTTGTTTTTTAGAGAGCTATTTTCTGTTTCCAGTTCACTAATCCTATTTTTCAAGGATTTTATTTCTTTATCCACTCTGTTTTTAAATGAGTGGGATGACTTCTCCAGTCTCTCTTGCCAAGCCCCCTCTCCTTTTCACATTTTTCTTCTAGCTCCCTTGTGAGAGCCTTTTTAACTTCTTCTATGAGGTTCATCTGTGCTGAGGAATCCTCCTTTGGGGATTCACCTGGAGACAATCTGTTTTTAATCTCCTCAGGATTTAGAGTCTGCTTTCTATCTGTATAGAAGCTGTCAAGGGTTAAAGTCCTCTTCAATTTTTTGTTCATTTTGTCAAAGAATCAAAGACAAACTAGCAAAGAAAAAAAAAAAGAAAGAACCCCTAAATGGAGTCTGCTTTTTTGGGGGGAGGGGCTGGGTGGTGTTACCGAGCTTCCTCTACAGACTGTGGGGGCAGCAGCGAGGCACTAGCAGGACTGTGCTGCGCCTGTGCTCTGAGACTCCGAGAGTGTGCTGAGACACTGTGGGAGAGGGGTGGCCAGGTCCTGAGAGACTCCAGCTGTTTGAGGTTGTATTCTTCATCTCTCCCTCCCCCCCCCCCCCGGTGTTTTTAGCTTCTCTGCTGGGCTGCTGGCTTGCTGCCAGGGCAAAGTGTCCAATTCTGTAGCAAAGCTCTCCCTGCAGAGACGGCTGCGATCACACCCCACCCCATCTGTTCCTGTGCTCTCGCTGTCGCTGCCCTCAGCCTGCACCCGAATTAAAACCATCCCCACCCTCGAACAAAAAGAGACCTTTCTTGGTGAGTTTCAAGGATGTCTTCTCTTGGTATCTATTTGTGTTTTTTTTTTTCAGTCAAGCATTAATTCAGAGGCTTGTAATGAAATAGATAGTGAGAGAAAATGCGGAGCTTACACATCTGTGTGCCTCTTCTCCGCCATCTTGGCAGGAAGTCTATATATATATATGTTCAGAAAGCAGATTTTTAAAGAAATTCTTTAAATTAAGCTTATAGTTCCTATTTCAAATCTAAAATCATCTAGGTGCAAAATACAAGATTTTCAAAAAGTAGTTATTTAAAACCATTGACAATAAAATGTATAAAATTATTTAATTAAATTAATTATTTTTTAAAACTATTATTTTCTTAAATTATTATTTTCTTAAAACAATTGTCAATAATTTTGTTAAAATTAAATTTAACTATTGTGACACACACTCACACACACAGACACAGACACACACACACAGACACACACACACACATATATATGCAAATGTCTAACTATTATCTAGTTGTCTGTCTCTCTACTTATTTAATAGAAAGAGGTATTGAACTTTTTATTTCATTATTGTGGGGAAGTCTCAGATATGGATATTTCATTTAGCAGTTCAAATTCTCTACAACTTGAAATATTAAAGATTAGACTAAAGCCCTAATTGCCTTGGGTATCCACCATGTGTCACACACATGATTACAATTCACGGCTTTCTAGATCCAAAGTAGACATTGTCTATTGTAAATACTCACCCTGAATATTTAAGTGCAAATATATATTTACTCAGGTTTATAGTTACATGCAAAAGAGAGAGAATGTGTGAGAATATGTCTAAATTTATTAGTTTTTAACTTATTCTATTTTTGTAAAATTATCAATACATATCAAAACTTCATTTTTTTTTTTTTTTTTACCATTTTGGCTGATATTGTATGGCACAATAGAATTATAAGAAGGTCAATTTTCAAAGCATTTTATATCCCTTTTTGTCATTTGGATATAGTTTCAGCAATAAATATTAATGTTAAAAATAATATAAATGATTAAACTTGCCTGATATCATGACAACATATCTTTATTGCATATTGCAGAGAAAGAAGACGTTATCAGTCATTGTGAAAAGTCACATTGTTTTAGTCCAGAAGGTCAGGAAAAATGAAAACTTTTTTTTTATCTTAAAACAAAGTTGTTTTAAGATTAAAAAAATGTCTTGATATATGTTAAACATGGTAGAATATGTATAAATCCAATACAGAATATGTATAAATCCAAACAATATTTTACAATTATTTTGCTGCCTAAGAAAAACCAGAACAAAAAAGAAAAAAGAATTGAAGAAGAAAAAATAAAATGCAAGGAAACAATAACAAAAGAAGTAAAATGGCTATGTTATGATCCAGATTCAGTTCCCACAGTCCTCTCTGTGCAAATAGATGGCTCTCACCATCTCAAAATCTTTGGAACTGGCCTAAATCATCTTATTGGTGGGAAGAACCATTTTCACCAGAATTGATATTGTATTGCTTTGCTGTTGCCATGTTCAAAGATCTCCTAATTCTGCTCATTTCACTTAACATAAGTACATGCAAGTCTTTCCAGACCTCTCTGAATTCATCCTGCTGATCATTTTTTATAGAACAATAATATTCCATAGCATTCATATACCATAACTTATTCAGCCATTCAACAACTGATAGATATCCACTTAGTTTCCAAGTTTTTGACACTACAACAAAAGGCTGCCACAAACATTTTTGCACATACAGGTCCCTTTCCCTACTTTAAGATCTCTTTGGCATATAAGCCCAGTAGAAACACTGATGGATCAAAGGGTATGCATGGTTTGATAACCCTTTGAGCATAGTTCCAAATCACTCTGCAGAATGGTTGGATGTATTCGCAATTCCACCAACAATGCATCAGTGTCCCAGTTTTCCCACATCCCCTCCAATGTTCTGCATTATCTTTCCCTGTCATCTTAGCCAATCTGAGAGGTGTGTAATGGTACTCCGAATTGTCTTAATTTGAACTTTTTCAGATGAATAATAATTTAGAGACGGTTTTCATCTGACTATAAATGGTTTTAATTTCTTCCTGTAAAAATTGTCTGTTCATATCCTTTTGCCATTTATCAACTGGATAATACTCCGACTTCTTATAAATTTGAGTCAATTCTCTATTATTTTATAGAGGTTTTTATCAGAACCCTTGAATGTAAAGATATTTCCCCAATTTATTGCTTCCCTTCTAACCTTGTCTGAATTAGTTTTGTTTATACAATTTTTTTTTTGTTTAACTCGATATCATCAAAATTATCTATTTTGGATTCATGAATGAGTTCCAGTACTTCTTTGGTCACAAAATTCTTCCTTTTCCCCAGATCTGAGAAGTAAACTCTCCTATGTTTTTCTATTTTGCTTATAATATCACTCTTTATGTCTAAATCATGAACCTATTTTGACTTTATATTTATACAGTGTGATAAGTGGAGGTCAATGCCTAGTTTCTCCATACTAGTTTCTAAGTTACCTAACAATTTTTGTTAAATAGTGAGTTCGTATCCATAAAGCAAGCATTTTGGGGTTTGCAAAACACTAGTCATTGAATAATGTGTCCTGTGTAGCAAACCTTTTTCACTGATTGACTACTCTTATTGCTTATCCAGGATGAAATAGCTTTGATCACCACTGTTTTGTGATATTGTTTTCAGTCTGGCACAGCTCAACAGTTTTCATTTGATTTTTCATTAATTCCTTTGAAATACTTGACCTTATGTCATTCCAGATGAATTTTGTAATAATTTTTTCTAATATGTAAAATAATTTATTGGGAGCTTTTTTGGTATGGCACTAAATAGATTAATTTAAGTAGTTTTGACATTTTTATTATATTAGTTCAGCATCCCACAAGCACTTGAGTTTTTTTGTTCTTTTTTTATTGTTATAGCTTTTTATTTACAAGACACATGCATGAGTAATTTTTCAGCATTGATAATTGCAAAATCTTTTGTTCCAACTTCTCCCCTCATTCTCACCACCACCTCCCCCAGATGGGAGGTTGATCAATGCATGTAAAAAATGTTAAAGTATAAATTAAACACAATATATGTATACATGTCCATACAGTTATTTTGCTGTACAAAAAGAATCAGAATTTGAAATAGTGTACTATTAACATGTGAAGGAAATAAAAAATGAAGGTGGACAAAAATAGAGGGTTTGGAAATTCTATGTAGTGGTTCATAATTATCTTCCAGAGTTCTTTCTCTGGGTGTAGCTGGTTCGATTCATTACTGCTCTATTGGAAATGATTTGGTTCATCACATTACTGAAGAGAGCCCTGTCCATCAGAATTGATCATCATGAATTAATGAACAATAGATTCCTTTTGGACTATTTCTGGGACTTATGGACATGTATAATTTTCTCATGTTGATTCATGTTATTTCTTATATCACTACTAATCTGTGTTATATTGCTGTGTGCTTATGTTATTTAGGTAATTATATGTAATATCTCCCATATTGATGGATTTATGTATACCTGTTTTAAGAGTGAGCCCCTTCAGAAACCCACTAATCTTATTTTATTTCCCATTTCCTTTGGTGTTTTCATCTCCCTTCCTGATATATCAGAGAGGGTGTGATCACCTCTTTTTATGGTGTTCACTCCTATTTTGAGCACTCAGGGAAGGTTTGATCACCTTTTTTTGGGGGGATTCTCATCTCGAGAAGTCAGGGAGGTCATGACTACCTATGTTGTAAATCAAAAGCAAGCGGGAGACGTTAAGATTCTTACAAGGTGTTAAATAAGTGGAATTGATGAGATAATGATTCTCTAATTTACATGTACTTAGTACTCACTATAATTTCACAAAATTTACACCTTTAAGAGAGCATATATAAGGAGGAACTCTCAGGGCCAAAGAGGACAAGCCCATTAGAAGGTCTTGGAGGAGGAGACAGATTCATTCCATCTTCTACCTTTGTGCTGGCTGGAGACTGAAACACAAACCTTTGGATTTGGAGGGAGCTAGAGACAGAAGCCCACTAAAAGCTCTGAGCCTCTGCCAGGATTCTGTTGAGGAGATTCACAAGTCAGAGAAGGCAGCTTAAGCTCTTGGAACTAAGGAGAGAGATAGGCCTCTAAGAAAGCTAACCAGGCCCAAGGAAAGAAACAATAAAGAAATTGGACTTGAAGTCCTGGCTGCATTTGGGGTGATTACACTGAAATGAGACTAAGGCCTCTAGAAGCCTCAAGGAAACCCTGCTCTCAAAAAACATTACACTTTAGAGAAGAATATTACAGGAATGAGTATTGTATTTTGTGAAAGGCTTTTTTCTACTCCTATTATATGATTTTTGTTGTTATTTCATTGATATACTCAATTATACTAATCATTTTCCTAATATTAAATTAGATTTGAATTTTTTGGTAAGAATTTCACCTGGTCATAGTGTCTGATCTTTGTAATATATTGTTGCAATCTTCTTAGTAGCATTTTATTTGCAAATTTTACATTTATATGCATTAGCAAAAAAAAATGGTCTTACAGTTTTGTTTCTCTGTTTTTGATCTCCTTGGCTTAGCTATCAAAATCACATTCATGTCTTAAAAAGAATTTTGTAGGACACTTTATTTTTAAATAACATATATATAAACCATCCTATAAAATTCTTCATACATATACATATATGTGTTCAAATAGTTTATATATCTATAGTTTTGTAGAATTGAACCTCATAATGCTTACATAGTTTTAGTGATTTGTTTCTTCCTTAGCTGTCTTCAAATATGTGACTATTGACATTTTTCAGAAAATTATTTCTTGCATAATGTTACTGCAAAATATGTTGTATCAATTGTGTAGAATTTACAATTTCTTTGTAGTATCCAGAAATGAAACAATAAAAAAAATACACTATAATTTCAAAAAAGAACATTGTACTTCTGAATACATAATCATTATCTGACGTAAATTTATGTGTGCTAAAAGTGAATCTTAGAATTATATATATATATATTTCTTTTTACTTCCTTAAACATATCAGCAATCTATGATTCCACTAATATATGCTCTACGCTGTGATTCACATCACAACCAATTTATGACTTGGTTGTTTTTGTTTAGCAGTTTTCTGTCATCTGGCTTTTTGTGATTGTTTTTGGGATTTTCTTTGCAAAAACACTGGAATGATTTTCTAATTTCTTATTATTTTACAGATGAGGAATTGAGGCAAATAAAGCAAAGTGTCTTGCCTGCCCCAAATCACACAGCTAATAAGTGATGGAGGCCAGATTTTTAAAATTTAGTTCTTCCTGATTCAATGTCTGACATTTTATCCACTGGTGACAACTAACTTCCCTTTAATTTAGTAACTAATTTGATAGTAGACAACTAATATTGCTGAGCAATTTAACACTCTACCTTCAATCTAATTATCAGTTTTTCTAGATTTAGTAAGGTTAAATCTTCCTTTTAAAAATATGACCAGTGACAGAATCATACCCAAAGCTTTTAAGCCTGCTTTAAAAAAAATCTAACATTGTCTCCAAGAACACATTATTTCTCCCAATAAAATGATTTAAAGAAAAGGCTATGAAGACTTACAATGAGAGAGGGACATATGATGATACTTAGCAGAAAAAAGAGCAAATTTATCCATTAAACATTTTGGGAGTTTCATAGTTTCTTTATAAAGAAAAGAAAACATATGGTACTCAATATGAGAGTTCTTAGATGTTACAATGGATATAGCACCAGCCTGAATTCAAATCCTATACCTTAGCTGTATGATCCTGGCCAATCACTTAATGCCAATTGCCTTGCAAAAAAGCTTGGGGAGGGTAATGTTCGTCTTTAAGAAAGTATAATGAAAAATCCAAAAGCGGTTCAACTTTGTCAAGTATTAGTTGATGCTAAGCAGAAAGTCATTTTATTAAAGTTATCTTTGCCAAGGTGGTACTCATAGTTGGATATGTCAGAAGAGAAGTTTAAGCCCCAAAGCATTTTTTCATATGCATTTATGTTTGGAGGGCCCTTCTGGCTTTCCCGATTAAGTCATCATTTATGTATGCAGATTCTGATTCAGCATTTTCACTCTGTCTACTAACATATACATTGCTATTTGTTAATCTAATAGACTCATCACAAAGGAGTAAGTCTTTGAAAAAATCTTTCCTATAATGCTCTTAAAAATGTCAGCAAATAGCTCTGTGTATTTCTTTCCCCTATTTTTTTCTCCTTTCATATGTCACTGATGAATAACTCTTTCTCGATTTATGCAGCAATACTGAGCCTGTACATAGTTTAAGGGTTGTATTTTAGCTTCTAATTATTTTGATAATAGCACTAATGCTGATTGCTAAGCAGTATCTTTCTTTCCCATTGCAAAGTTTGCCCAAAGGGCCTCGTTAAAGATAATCCCTTCATAATGTACTCTATCCATTCAATGGGCACCATGCTAATTGATCAATTTGTATCACTGGATTTTTAAGTGTCTTGAAATATCTGTTGCTAAACTGACAATTATACTTTATTTCTTCTTTTAAAAAATCAAGGAACAAAGTTTATCCTTGCTTTTAACAGCTGAACATTGGACCTAAATTTCAGACCATTTATAAAATGCAAAGGTTCAAATAGAGTATTTCAAATAATGGTCAATAGTTATGGTTATCATTATACTCCATTTATTTCACATTATATCTTTGAGCATGTAACACATTTTAAATATCGCTCTTAGTAAGCAGATATCTTAAAATTAGTAAATTAATTTCTAGGTCTTTATTTGAAGATGGAAGGCTCATTTTTTTTTCCTATAAATTCTAAATACAGCCCAAAAATTGCCCTTAGGTATCTTTAACTAGAGGCAAAAAGTGATTTTTACATGTATGATGTGTATTTTGTAAATTGCTTAGGACATCATTACCTGTCAAAGGAATAGTTCATGTGTTGAGTATTGACCTCAATTTTTGAAAAAGATAAACTCAGGATAACATCAGCATCATTTTCTGAATACATATGCATGTTGATATCTTGAGGTTTTAGCTTGTGATACTTATCTGTTGAAATGTATGCTGTGTGATTTAAACATTCATTAAAAAAATTTTCTTTTAAAAAACTGTGGAAGGTTTTTGGATTGAATTGGAAAAGTTCTGGTTTTGATTTTTTTTTTTTTTGTCTTAGAAAGGTTTTTGTGATTATAATCTCAACAGGTCAAAATCATGTTCTTTCTTCAGTGTGATAATTTCCTTCACTAAAGCATATATAAACATCTGTGAATCTTCATTTGGTCTCCTAGTAATTTTGATATTGCGCATTTAAGGATTATTTATTTCTTTTGTGTTCTCAATGTTGTTAGAAAATAACTATATATAATAAGTTTGGATCATCATTTTTATTTCTTCTATTTTTGCTGCTATTTCATCTCCCTCTTTTAGCAATTTATCAATTTAATTTTCTCCTTTTTTCACATAGTGGATAAATACATAAGTTTTATTAGTTTTTTTTTTCAAAGAATGAAGTTTTAGTTTTATTTCTATTATCTATCTATCTATCTATATGTATATATATTGTTTCCAGTTAACATGCCATTTTTTCCTCATCTTTTCTACTTATTCTGGATTTGTTTATTTGTTGAATTTTCAACTTAAAATGCATTTTAGTTGAAGAATTTTATATTATTTTGGGCTTATGGTATATATTGTGTTTTGAGCTTCCCAAAGATTTTCGAAGATATTATTTATTTTGAATCCTTCAAAAAAGTTCGGAATTAGACTCCATTACACATCCATATAACCCCTCCCACCCTTTTCTAGCCTCCCACATTTGATAGATGCACGGAATTAGGACTTACAAGATTTCAGTTACTTGGTCAGCATTACATATACTGGTAAGTGAGCTATGATTCCAAAATCTTTCTTTCATCCCTTGTTTCAAGATTCAGGCCACATATCTTTGATTCTCCTTTGATTATGGTTTTCTCCAAGAGAGGAACTGTCTTTTATCTGGCTTTTTATTTTTAAAACTCAGCATAATGCCTATCATATGATAAGTGCTTAATAAATGTTTATTGACTAACTGATTTAGAAAAAAAATTACCCCAAATTCAATTGATTTGTTTATGTCCTGGAAATCAATAGTGAGGGGAGAAAGATTTGCCTTTATTACTTCATAGTGCACAATGCAAGCAGTAGTATTACAATCTGGTTTGGCTTTGAATTGTTATGGGCTGTCCCTTAGACATTCCCAGATCATGTCCCTTTTTGGAAAAAGGAAGGAAAACCCCTCTGTGCATGAAATGTAAAAGGAACTTTATTGTAGCTAAATAGACAAAATTTACTACTAATTATTATATGAAGTTATCAATGAAAAACTATTTCTTAAGTGCTTGCTATATGCTAAGTACGATATATATGACAAAGATATGAATACAAAATCATAGATTCTTGTCCTCAAGAAAGTTAAATTTTAATATCATAACAACACATAAAGGAATGTGTTCAAAGAAAGGTATGTTTAAAAAAAGTGCATTCAAAAAATCTGTAATTGAAAATAATTAATGTATGACTATTTAGTTTAAGCCACTTTGTGTGATTTTTTAAAAAAAAAATAAAATAGAGAACAATAACAAGTTTTGAAAACATGTCTCAGATAAAAAGGATCTGAATACACCTGGTACAAATTCTTTTTAATTATCTCATCATCTTTAAACTGTGAAAAGAAGGAACTCTAATTCAGTTTTCTTTGATTTGTTATAAGTATTTAAACATCTTCTCAAAAATGCAGTACTTTCACAGGGAAATGAAGAGGTCCTGAAAATAGATGCAAACAAGATTTATAAAACTCATTTTTGTAAGTGATTGATATCTGGCAAAAAGAAAAAGAAAAGCTATAACCATTTATTTTTTATATTTGGAATATATATTCCATGTGTATGTATGTATGTGTGTGTGTCTGTATGTAAACATGTTGTCATCAAATATCAGAGAAAAACTTATAAAAAACTATTATATTGCTTATTGTTTCTTTGTTTTCAGATTTCATAGTGTGTACTAGAGTTATAGGGAAATATAAATGACAAAAATGAATTATAAAAGATGTAGCTTTTAAAAAAAATCGAATACAATATATTTAGTCCCCAGGTAAAACAGAAAATCAAATAATAGGACAACAAACTGTATTCTGAAAATATTGTACAAATCTTATAAAATGACAAAGACAGGAGAAAGAAGGCATTTGTGACCAAAGAACTGGAACTCATAATTGAACAGCAAATAGATAATTTTGATTATATTAAATTAAAAAGCTTTTGTACAAACCAAACTAATGTAGACAAGATTATAAGGGAAGCAATAAATTGGGAAAATATTTTAACATTTAAGCATTCTGATAAAGGCTTCATTTCTAAAATAAAATAGAGAATTGATTCAAATTTGCAAGAATTCAAGCCATTCTACAATTGATAAATGGTCAAAGGATATGAACCGACCATTTTCAAATGAAGAAATTTTAAAAATGTGGGGAAAAGATACTATACAGATGTTTGGAACTTTTTTTTTGTGTTGAAATATAACTTAGCCAACTCCTTTTCTGAACTTAAATGTCTCAGATAAAAAGGATCTGAATACACCTGGTACAAATTCTTTTTAATTATCTCATCATCTTTAAACTGTGAAAAGAAGGAACTCTAATTCAGTTTTCTTTGATTTGTTATAAGTATTTAAACATCTTCTCAAAAATGCAGTACTTTCACAGGGAAATGAAGAGGTCCTGAAAATAGATGCAAACAAGATTTATAAAACTCATTTTTGTAAGTGATTGATATCTGGCAAAAAGAAAAAGAAAAGCTATAACCATTTATTTTTTATATTTGGAATATATATTCCATGTGTATGTATGTATGTGTGTGTGTCTGTATGTAAACATGTTGTCATCAAATATCAGAGAAAAACTTATAAAAAACTATTATATTGCTTATTGTTTCTTTGTTTTCAGATTTCATAGTGTGTACTAGAGTTATAGGGAAATATAAATGACAAAAATGAATTATAAAAGATGTAGCTTTTAAAAAAATTGAATACAATATATTTAGTCCCCAGGTAAAACAGAAAATCAAATAATAGGACAACAAACTGTATTCTGAAAATATTGTACAAATCTTATAAAATGACAAAGACAGGAGAAAGAAGGCATTTGTGACCAAAGAACTGGAACTCATAATTGAACAGCAAATAGATAATTTTGATTATATTAAATTAAAAAGCTTTTGTACAAACCAAACTAATGCAGACAAGATTATAAGGGAAGCAATAAATTGGGAAAATATTTTAACATTTAAGCATTCTGATAAAGGCTTCATTTCTAAAATAAATAGAGAATTGATTCAAATTTGCAAGAATTCAAGCCATTCTACAATTGATAAATGGTCAAAGGATATGAACCGACCATTTTCAAATGAAGAAATTTTAAAAATGTGGGGAAAAGATACTATACAGATGTTTGGAACTTTTTTTTTGTGTTGAAATATAACTTAGCCAACTCCTTTTCTGAACTTAAATCTCTTGGATAATATAACACAACTTCACATTGGGAATATTCTGTACACTTTTTCAACCCATCTTATACCTGCTTTTAAAAAATTTCCATAAATTTAAGTTTTTTTTAGATATGGTGTTGCCTGAAATGTAGCTATACTGTAGTGTTTGAAAAATATTTCTGTTTTAAAAAAGGAATCTTTGGTTTAGCTAGAAATTAGGGCTCACTAAAAACATATTTTTGTTTTTGAGAAAAAATTCTGAGTTCTATTCCTGCTCAATCTCAATTCTGGATCAAACTCACTCTCCATTCACAATGCCTTTCAAACAAATTCAGACAACCTTCATCTAAGGAATATTTAATGTCCAGAGGCTTATAAAACTGTGCATGCCCTTTGATCCAGAAGTTCCACTATTGCTTCTATTTGCCAAAGCATCATCATGGAGGGAAAGGAACTCATATGTACAAAAATGTTTTTAGTAGCTTGAGACTAGGAACTGGAAAAATGAGTAGATGTTAAACAATTTGGGAACGACTGAAAAAGTTATGGTATAAAAAAAATGCAATAAATATTATTGTTCTATAAAAAGGATAAACAACCTGATTTAGAAAGATGCAAAAGGATTTACATGAATTGATACTGAATGAAACAAATACCACCAGGAAGACATTGTACACAGTAACAGCAAGATTGTGCAGTGATAAACTGCAACCAAATTTAATTCTTCTCAGCAGTTCAGTAATCCAAGGTAATCCTTGGATTTAGATAGAAATTGGCATCTGCACCCAGAAAGAGAAAAATGGAGACTGAATGTAAACTACATATTCTATGTTCACTTTTTTTTTTAAACTTTTCTTCTGTTTTTTTCTCTTATGCTTTCTCACATTTGTTTTGATTTTTCTCTCAAGGTGATTCATAATGAAATGTGTTTAAAAATTGAGCACCCATATAATCAGAATTTTTAAAAAATTATCATAAGCCTTTCCTCATGCAGCAAACTGTTTTTGATCTTCAAAAATAATTGGCATAATATTCTATGTATATTGTACAAGCACTTATTTGTTTCCCTTTTGCTTTGCTTATTAGATTTGATCTCCCTGAGGGAACAGACTATTTTTGCTTTTCTTGTGCATTCTTAGATGTAAGTAAAACTCCTGACATCCTTCTACCTGTACCTTCTTCCTACAACTATCAGTGTGTTTCTCCCAGAAACCTTTATTTGAAAAATTCAATCAACTCTAACTTTATGGATTTATGTTGATGTTTACCCATACCTTTTTAAAAACCTCACTTTTGTTTTCTTTCACCATTCAAGGATAAGTCCCTTAAAGCTAAGCACTACTTTTCTTTCTATTAAATTATCATTCCCAACTCTTGTCTTGCTATTGGACTTTCATGCCTCTGGAGAAAAGAGGGAAACTTATGCCTTTGCACTGTTCTATTTCACTTAAATTCAATTAATATCCAAAGCAATATATGCCCTGGAGATTTTTTCTTAGGGATGTGACATTGCTCAATTTCTTTTTCTAAAATGGGACTATTTTAATTTATTTCCTCCTCTGTTAATCTGGAAAGCTCTATTTTTGTAAGGATTCAGTCATTTCAATTAGACTTTGAGATTCATTGGCATATAGTGGGCAAAAAAGCTCCTAATTAATACTGGAATTTCCTCTTCACTAATGGAAAGTTTACACTTTTCATTTTTGATACTAACAGTTTGATTTTCTTTTCTTTTTGTTATCAAAGTACCTAAACATTTATCATTTTTTTTTCTTTTTTCCATAAATCCAAGTCAGCTTTTTATTGCTTCAATAACTTTCTTATTTTCAGTTTTATTAATCTTCCATTTTATCTTCACAATTTCAAATTAAATATTTAATTGAGATTCTTAATTTGTTCTTTTTCTAGCTTTTTTAGTTGCATGCCCAATTCATTGATCTTCTCTTTCTCTATTTTATGCAAGTAATCAACTAGAAATATAAAATTTCGCATTAGATCTGCTTTGGCTACATCCAATAAATTTTGATACAATATCACTTGCTATTCTCTTGGATGAAATTATAAATTGTGTTTATAATTTGTTGTTTCACCCACTCATTCTTTATGACTAGATTATTTGGTTTTCAATTAATTTTTGGTTACCTGAAAAAGATACTACTCTGCCTTTCTGCATTTGATTTTCAGATTTCTGTGCCCTAATAGATGATCAATTTTTGAGTAAGTCCCATGTTCTCCTAAGCAAAAAAGTGTATTCTTTTCTGTCTCTAGTTTTCTCCAAAAGTCTATTATATTTAAATTTTCTAAAATTTTATTTACTTCCTTATTTATTTTGTAGTTTGATTTATCTAGTTCTGAGAAAATAAGGTTGAGATCCCCCACTAGTATAGTTTTGCTATACTATCTAATTTGTTTTTGCTGCTCTTTTAACTTCTCCTCTAGGAATGTGTATGATATACTTCAGTGTATATATATTTTAGTACTGAAAATGATTTATCATCTACCCTTTAGCAAAATTTAATTTCCTTTCCTATCAATTTTTTTTTTCTTATAAAATCACATTTATTTTTACTCATGCAATTCAAGTAACCACTAAGTCTAAAATCCCAGTTAGGATGAACTGTTGGCTACAGCCAGTGAATGGTTTTAGCTGCTGGTAAAAATGCCTGATTGGCCCTCCCACCCAGGTTCCAACCTTTGTACAAGTTTGCCTGAATATAACTGTTCTTTTCTCTCTGAGATCATAAATTTCCATTTCTCTTTTTTCCTTAGAGTCAAGCTGCTACTATTTTGGTTACAATGTGCAGAATTGTCTTTTCTTTTGATTCTTAGTTCAATTTCATGGCTTGGGTTTTTATCTTTCTGTTTGACATGTTAATGTACATTGTTATCTGGATTCAAAATATATTCAGAGCCTGGCTTCTGATGAAAACCCAATGAAAGTAAAAGCATGAAAGAATCAAAGATAAAAGAGATCAATGCTTAATAATAATCCCCTAAATTTCCCAATTTAATTTCAGTTTTAAGCCTTTGGATTGAGCAGTCCTAAAACTCCTGTTGGAATATAAAACAATAAAAATTAACATGTACTAAAAGATTATTAGAAAATATTTCACTGGATCTTAGATCCTTCTTTTGTTGAACCTTGGACCCTGCATATACCATTTCATATTTTCCCCCAATCCACCCTTTCTCTCTCTCTCTTTTTAATACTTATAACTTTTTATTGACAGAACCCATGCCAGGGTAATTTTTTACAACATTATCCCTTGCACTCACTTCAGTTCCAGTTTCTTCCCTACCTCCCTCCATCCTCTCCCCAAGATGGCAAACATTCCTATACATGTTAAATATGTCACAGTATATCCTAGATATAATATATGTGTGCAGAACCAAATAGTTCTCTTGTTGAACAGGAAGAATTGGATTCAGAAGGTATAAATAACCCAGGAAGAAAAACAAAAATGCTAACAGTTTAGATTCATTTCCCTGTGTTCTTTCTTTGGGTGTAGCTACTTCTGTCCATCATCCATCATTGATCAATTGAAACTGAGTTAGATCTTCTCTTTCTCAAAGAAATTCATTTTCATCAGAATACATCCTCATACAGTATCATTGTTGAAGTATATAATGTTCTACAGATGCTGCTCATTTCACTTAGCAACAGTTCATGTAAGTCTCTCCGAGCCTCTCTGTATTCATCCTGCTGGTCATTTCTTACAGAACAATAATATTCCATAAGATTTATATATCACAATTTACCCAATCATTCTCCACTTGATAGGCATCCATTCATTTTCCAGTTTCTAGAAACTACAAACAGGGCTGCCAAAAACATTTTGGCACATACAGGTACCTTTCCCTTTTTTATTATCTCTTTGAGGTATAAGCCCAGTAGTAGCACTGCTGGATCAAATGATATGCACAGTTTGATAACTTTTTGAGCATAGTTCCAAATTGCTCTCCAGAATGGGTGAATGTAATCACAAGTCCACCTAAAATGCATCAGTGTCCCACTTTTCCCACATCCCCTCCAACATTCATCATTATCTTTTTCTGTCATCTTAGCCAATTTAACAGGTGAGTAGTGGTATATCAGAGTTGTCTTAATTTACATTCTCTGAACAATAGTGATTTGGAACACCCTTTCATATGAGTAGAAATAGTTTCAATTTCTTCATCTGAAAATTGTCTGTTCATATCCTTTGACCATTTATCAATTGGATAATGGCTTGATTTCTTATAAATTAGAGTCAATACTCTATATTTTGGAAATGAGGCCTTTATCAGAACTTTCAACTGGGAAGATGTTTTCCCAATTTGTTGCTTCCCTTCTAAACTTGTTTGCATTGGTTTTGTTTGTACAAAGAATTTTTAATTTGATGTAATCAAAATTTTCTATTTTGTGATCAATAATGGTCTCTAGTTCATCTTTGGTCACAAATTTCTTCCTCCTCCACAAGTCTGAGAGATAAATTATGCTATGTTCTTCTAATTTATTTACAATCTGGTTCTTTATGCCTAAATCATGGACCCATTTTGATCTTATCTTGGAATATGGTGTTAAGTGTGGATCCATGCCTAATTTCTGCCATACTAGTTTCCAATTATTCCAGCAGTTTTTGTTAAATAATGAATTCTTATCCCAAAAGTTAGGATCTTTGGGTTTGTGAAAGACTAGATTGCTATAGTTGACTATTTTGTCTTATGAACCTAACCTATTCCACTGATCAACTAATCTATTTCTTAGCCAATACCAAATGATTTTGGTGACTGCTGCTTTATAATATAATTTTAGATCAGGTACAGCTAGGACATTTTCATTTTTTTTATTAATTCCCTTGAGATCCTCGATCTTTTGTTCTTCCATATGAATTTTGTTGTTATTTTTTCTAGATCATTAAAATATTTTCTTGGAAGTCTGATTGGTATAGCACTAAATAAATACATTAGTTTAGGGAGTATTGTCATCTTTATTATATTTGCTCAGCCTATCCAAGAGCACTTACTATTTTTCTAATTATTTAAATCTGACTTTATTTGTCTGGAAAGTTTTTTTTTTATTTTGGTAATTTTGCTCATAAAATTCCTGACTTTCCTTTGGTAGATAGATTCCCAAATATTTTATGCTGTCAACAGTTATTTTGAATGGAATTTCTCTTTGTATCTTTTGCTGTTGAATTTTGTTATTGATGTATAAAAATTCTGAGGATTTATGGGGATTTATTGTGTATCATGCAACCTTGCTAAAGTTATGAACTATTTCTAATAGCTTCTTAGTAGAATTTCTGGGGTTCTCTAAGTATACAATCATATCATCTGCAAAGAGTGATAGTTTGGTTTCTTCATTGCCTACTCTAATTCCTTTAATCTCTTTCTTGACTCTTATTGCTGAGACTAGCATTTCTAATACAATATTGAATAATAATGGTGATAGTGGGCAAGCTTGCTTCATTCCAGATCTTATAGGGAAAGGTTCCAGTTTTTCCGCATTGCATATGATGCTTACTGACAGTTTTAAATATATGCTCCTGACCATTTTAAGGAAAAGTTCATTCATTCCTATACTCTCACATGTTTTTATTAGGATGGGTATTGGGTTTTATCAAACGCTTTTTCTGCATCTATTGAGATGATCATATGGTTTTTGTTAGTTTGGTTATTGATATAGTCAATTATGTTAATAGTTTTCCTAACATTGAACCAGCCCTGCATTCCTGGTATAAATCCTACTTGGTCAGAGTGTATTATCTTGAAGATGATTTTCTGTAATCTTTTTGCTAATATTTTATTTAAGATTTTAGCATCAATATTCATTAGGGAGATTGGTCTATTACTTTCTTTTTCTGTTTTCAACCTACCTGGTTTAGGTATCAGTACAATGTCTGTGTCATAAAAGGAATTTAGTAGAACTCCTTCAATCCCTATTTTATCAAATAGTTTATATAGCATTGGAGTTAATTGTTCTTTAAATATTTGGTAGAATTCACATGTAAATCCATTTGGTCCTGGGGATTTTTTCTTAGGGAGTTGATGAATAGCTTGTTCTATTTCTTTTTCTAAAATGGGACTCTTTAGGATATTTACTTCTTCCTCTGTTAATCTGGGCAAGCTATATTTTTGAAGGTATTCTTCCTATTTCATTTAAGTTGTGGAATTTATTGGCATAGAGTTGGGCAAAATAACTCCTAATTATTGCTCTAATTTCCTCTTTGTTAGTGGCAAATTCTCCCTTTTCATTTTTAAGACTAACAATTTGATTTTGCTCTTTCTTTTTTTTAAAATAAGATTTACTAAGGGTTTCTCTGCTTTGTTGTTTTTTTCATGGAACCAACTCTTAGTTTTATTAATTAATTCAATAGTTTTTTTTTTTTACTTTCAATTTTATTGATCTCTCCTTTTGTTTTTAGAATTTCAAGTTTAGTGTTTGACTGGGGGAATTTTAATTTTTTCCTATTCTAGCATTTTTAGTTGCAAGCCCAATTCATTTACCTTCTCTTTCTCTATTTTATGCAAGTAAGCCTCTAGACATATGAAATTTCCCATTATTACTAATTTGGCTACATCCCACACATTTTGGTATGACATCTCATTATTGTCATTTTCTTGGGTGAAGTTATTAATTATGTCTATGATTTGCTGTTTCACCCAATCATTCTTGTGTATGAGATTATTTAGTTTCCCATTATTTTTTGGTCTATTTTCCCTGGCTTTTTGTTTAATGTAATTTTCATTGAATCGTGGTCTGAAAAGGATGCATTTACTATTTCTGCCTTACTGCATTTGAGTTTGAGGTTTTTATGTCCTAATAAAAGGTCAATTTTTTGTATAGGTTCCATGAACTGCTGAAAAGAAAGTGCTGAAAAGTAGTTTTCTACAGATATCTATCATATCTAACTTTTCCAGTATTCTATTTACCTCTTTGACTTCTTTCTTATTTATTTTGTGGTTTGATTTATCTAATTCTGAGAGTCCAAGGTTGAGCTCTCCAACTATTATAGTTTTGTTGTCTATTTCTTCTTGCAAATCTCTTAATTTCTCTTTTAAAAATTTAGATGGTACACCACTTGGTGCATACATATTTAATATTGATATTGCTTCATTATTTATGCTACTTTTTAGCAAGATATCGTGCCCTTCCTTATCTCTTTTAATTAGATCAATTTTTGCTTTTCCTTGATCTGAGATCAGGATGGCTACCCCTGCTTTTTTGACTTCATCTGAAGCATAGTAGATTCTGCTTCAACCTTTTACCTTTCCTCTGTATATATCTCCCTGCTTCAGGTATGTTTCCTATAAGCAACATATTGTAGTATTCTGGCTTTTAATCCATTCTGCTAACTTCTTCTTCTTTATGGGGTAGTTTACCCCATTCACATTTATGGTTAAAATTACCAATTCTTTATTACTTGCCATCTTGCTAATCCCTGTTTATGCTTTTCTCCTTTTTTTCCCCCATACCCCCTCCCCAATATTAAACTTGTGAGCACCACTTGCTTCTCACAGCCCTCCCTTTTTAGTATCACTCCCCCCGCTTTAGTGTTCTTCCCCTTATCATACTCCTTTTCATCACAGTTTCTGTATTCACTTCTGCTTAGCTTATTCCTTCCCTTTTCACTTTTCCCTTCCCACTTTTCAATGAGGTGGGAGAAGTTTCATCATGAATCGAATATGTCTAAATTTTTTCTCTTTAAGCCAATTCTGATGGCAGTAAGATTCCCACTATATTCATCCCCCTCCATTCTTTCTCTCAGATATAATAGGTTCCCTTTGCCTCTTCAGGAGATGTAGTAATGCCACTTTATCCTTTTTCTGGTGCAATGTCTTTTCCACCTCTATTTTCTAGAACAAGGTATTCATGTATTCTTTATACATCTTTACAACAAAAATATAGTTCCCAAGATTTCTTTTTACCTTTTTAGGTTTCTCTTGAGTTCTATATTTGTAGATCAAATTTTTTGTTAGTTTTTCATCAAAAATAGGTGAAATTCGCTTATTTTGTTGAATGCCCATCTTCTTCCCTGGAAAAAGATGCTCATTCTGGCTGGGTAAGTTATTTTTGGTTGCATACTGAGGTCCTTAGGTTTTTGCTGCTAGATCTTGGATAATTTTTATTGTGGCTGCTCTATATTTGAATTTTTTTTTTCTAGCCACTTGCAGTATTTTTTTTCCTTCATCTGATTGTTCTGGCATTTGGCCACTATATTTCTTGGTGTTTTGATTTTAGGATCCCTTTCAGTAGGTGATCGATGTATTCTTACAAGATCTATTTTACCCTCTGTTTCTATAACTTCTGGGCAATTCTCTTTGATAATTTCCTGAAAATAGTGTCCAGGCTCTTTTTTTCATCATATTTTTCTGGAAGTCCAATAATTATCAGGTTGTCTCTCCTAGATCTATTTTCCAAATCTGTTGTTCTCCCAAGAAGGCATTTGACATTTTTTCTCCATTGTTTCATTTTTTTTTTATTTTACTTGACTGATTCTTTTTATCTCCTTGAGTTATTCAATTCCATTTGTTCGACTCTGATTTTCAATGAAGTATTTTCTTCACTCACTTTTTTTTTATATCTTTTTCTAATTGTCCAATTGAGCTTTTAATGAGTTGTTTTGTTCTATGGAATTTTTTTCCATTTCGCCAATTTTATTTTTTAGAGAGCTATTTTCTGTTACCAGTTCACTAATCCTATTTTTCAACAATTTGATTTCTTTACCCACTCTCTCTTTAAATGCATGGGATGACTTCTCCAGATTCTCTTGCCAAGCCTCCCTCTCCTTTTCCCATTTTTCTTCTAGCTTTCTTGTGAGAGCCTTGTTAATTTCTTCTATGAGGTTCATCTGTGCTGAGGAACAGATGATTTCCTCCTTTGGGGATTCACCTGGAGACGCTCTGTTTTTAGTCTCCTCAGGGTTTAGTGTTTGCTCTCTATCCATAGAGAAGCTATCAATGGTTAAGGTTTGTTTCAATTTTTTGCTCATTTTGTCAGAGAAGAATCAAAGACAAACTAGGAAAGAAAAAAAAAAAAGGAATCTCCTTTCTTTTTTGGGCTGGGTGGTGTTACTGAGCTTCCTCTACAGACTGAGGGGGGCAGCAGTGAGGCCCTAGAAGGACAGCGATGGCTGTGCTGTGCTTGCGCTCCCAGACTTTGACAGCTGCTGAGACACTGTGGGGGAGGGGTGGCCTGGTCTTGAGAGACTCCAGCTGTTCAGGGTTGTATTCTTCACCCCCTGTGTTTTTATCTTCTCTGCTTGTCTGCTGGCTTGCTGATGAAACAAAGTATCCAATCCTATAGCAAAGCTCGCAGACAGCTGAGATCACACCCCACTCCCCTCTGGTATGCTCAGCTGTGAGCTGCCTGCTGCACTCTCACTGCTGCTGCCGCTGCCCTCAGCCTGCACCCGATCTAAAACCTTCCCTCCCTTGAGCAAAACAGACCTTTCCTGGTGAATTTCAAGAATGTCTTCTCTTGGTAACTATTTGTGGATTTTTTTTTCAGTCAAGCATTAATTCAGAGGATGGTAATGTGTTGGAATCCTTACTAACTGCTAAGTAATTAGAGTTGATCTAATCTTACAAGAAGTTGTTTTGGCCAGAACCTGAAACAAGGTACTAAGTAGAACTAATCAAGACAAGGCTTGTGTTCCCACCTTTACTCATTGGACTCCACAAGTATGCTAGCTTCACAAAGTACACTTTCTAACTTCAAGAGAGTTCACACCTCCCTTAAAGTCATTGGGCCAGAGAGCACTATGGGAGAAAACCCATAATCCCATTCTCTCAGAAGAGGCAGATAAAAAGCCAGCGATGAAGGATCTATGGCAGAATACACATATTTTTCCTCTTGGCTGGCTGATCGCGCTAGACTCGAGAGAAACGACTCTGCTGCAGAGAACACTTTTGACGGACTTCAGTGGAGCTACGCCAGAAGCCCTCTCTCCGCGGCAAATTGGTGCCTGGGCCCCCCAGAAGGAGATAAGAGAGATCTTCCATCTCTGTTGGAGGCAGAAGAAGGCAGAGGCAGAGGCTGAAGGACAGAACCTTTGGCTTTGGAGACATCCGAAGGGCTCTAAGCCTCTAAACCGGCTGTCCTCTGAGAACAAACTCCAACATTTGAACTCTAACATTTGGCGCAGCCAGCCAAGAGGAAAAATATGTGTATTCTGCCATAGATCCTTCATCGCTGGCTTTTTATCTGCCTCTTCTGAGAGAATGGGATTATGGGTTTTCTCCCATAGTGCTCTCTGGCCCAATGACTTTAAGGGAGGTGTGAACTCTCTTGAAGTTAGAAAGTGTACTTTGTGAAGCTAGCATACTTGTGGAGTCCAATGAGTAAAGGTGGGAACACAAGCCTTGTCTTGATTAGTTCTACTTAGTACCTTGTTTCAGGTTCTGGCCAAAACAACTTCTTGTAAGATTAGATCAACTCTAATTACTTAGCAGTTAGTAAGGATTCCAACATCTCCCCCTTTCTTTTGTTTTAAAACATAGGGGGTTTCTGAGGGGGTACACATAAATCCATCAATATGGGCCAGAACTTTGTAACAGATATACATGGTATACATAAATCCATCAATATGGGAGGCATTATACATAATTTACATGAGCACATAGCAATATAACACAGGCTAGTAGTAATGTAACAAATAACAAGAATCAATCTGAAAATTTACACATGTCCATAAGTCCTAGAAACAGTCCAATAGGATTCCATTGTCCATTAGTTCATGTGCCAGGAATCTAATAATTCTTATGAGCACAATCAGCAACAGAACCACCCGATATTTCTTGGGTCTTCTCCTTTGTTTCAAGGGTCTGCTCCATCTTTCTGCGATGGACAAGGCGAATGCGGCTCGTAGGCACCCATCTGATTCCTTCTCACCTGTAGAGATGCAAGCAAATCCTCTCCCCCAAGCAGTTAGTCTATCTGGTCCCTTCCATTCACCACTTTCTGGGTCTCTCCACATCACCTGGCGATTATCTAAAGATAGTGGAGCTGCTCGCACTGGACACTGCTCTTCTGGTGGGTTATAAAACCTGTCTGCTGGAGCCAGTGCATCTTTATCAAAGATTAAAAAATTAATGGTATAGAGAACTAAATTTAGAAGTTCTCTAGGGTTACCTGTGGGTAATGAAATGGATTCTGAGAGAAAACGTGGAGCTTACGCAGCTATGTGCCTCCTCTCCACCATCTTGGCCAAAAGTCCCTTTCCTATCAATTTAATTAGATCTAGTTTGGCTTTTGTTTGATCTGAGGTCAGATTTGCTACTCTTTCTTTGTTTGCCTCACTTGAAGCATAATTGATTCTGCTCCAGCTTTTTACCTTCACTCTATATGTATCAGCATGCTTTAAATGTGTTTCTTGTAAGCAACATATTGTACGATTCAGGCTTTTAATGAAATCTGGTGTCTGCTTCCATTTTATGAGAAAGGTCATCCCATCCACATTCATAGTTAAAAATAACTAATTCTGGAATAGAACACCAGTTCTGAAGTCAGGAGAAACTGAGTTCAAATGTGGCTGCAGGTACTTAACCCTTCTTGGCATAAGACTAGTCACTTAATGCCAATTGCCTCAACAAAAACAAAACAAACAAATAAACAAAAAATAATTCTGTTTTTTTTCTGCCATTTATTTAGCCTGTTATGTTTTTCTCTTTCCTTTCCCCCTTTCCTCTTCCCCAGTATTTTACTTTTGATTACCACTTCTCTAAACAGCACTCCCTCTTTAGAGCCCCTCCCCCTTTCCTATCCTTTCCCCTACTACTTCTATTTTCCTTTCTATTAGATTTTCTCTTTTTCCTCTTTCCCTTCTCCTTGGTCTTAATGGAGGAGTGATGAAACAGGGATCCATGTGAATGGTAAAATCTGGAGTCTGTTTATTTCAATTTCTCTCAGTCCTAAATATCTTATTAAAATTACATCATTACAGCACACTGAGCAGGTGCTAAGTATAAGACTCCTCCTAGTAATATGTAAATGCCTCTTTTAATATAAATATCTTTATTCCAAGTAGAATATAGGTTGTCATCCCCCTTTATTTCTAACCCGAACTTCCCAGGAAGAGTGAGATACACCAAGAAAAAATGAAAGCTGAAGCAGACATTGTCAGCATGTTTCCTCTGGGCTGAAATTTCTTTTTTCTTTCTTTTTTTTTTTTTTACTTTCTTTATTTTTTTTTTAACTTTCTATATATGACTACTTTTACTTTTTTTTTTTTATTATAGCTTTTTATTTACAAGATATATGCATGGGGGGAGGTGGAGCCAAGATGGTGGAAAAGACACGACTTTCTAAGCTCTCTCATGATCTTGATCAATTATTAAATTCATCCTCAAAATTAGTGCTTGACTGACAAAACCCACAAACACTAGAAGTACAACTTACCAGCCAAAGATAATTAGGAATTTCATCAGAAAAGGTTTGTCCTGAGGGGCTGGGGAGAAGACCAGCGTAAGCAGGGAGAGAACTAGAGGCTAACATATTTTGCAGACCGGGTGGGAGTGGTTTCTGTGGTTAGAAAATTACAGAGACAACATTGGCATAGACTGATTGCTCTGCAAAACAGTAGATCAGCAGAGAAATCAAAGCCACTCTAAAAAACACCAGAACCTAACAGGATCTGGCTTTACCCACCCAAAACCGGAAGTAACTCAGCATGGATCACAGCACAACTGTGCAGCCCCAACCTGCATTACGGGGTTTTTCCTTGGGGCAATTACGAACTGCACAGCATGGGGTACAGCCCAGGACAGCCTCTAATCTGCACAGTGTGGAGCTCAGCCTGAGGCAATAGAATTGCTAGAGTGCAACTTGCTTCTGGTCAGAGACACTTCCGGTCTGAAAGGGGCCATTTGCTGGTCAGCTATATCCATAGCACCACAGGGAGCTTAGGCCTGGGGTAGTGATACTTTCACTGATTAGTCTCTAGCCTTAGGGCAGTCTCTACCACACAGTGGAGTTCTCCACGGGGCACTTCCCTAGCTCTGCTGAATCACTTTGGGTTTAGGGGAAGGCACTTTTGCCCAGAGCACTCCCAAATCTCACTGCTTGAAGCCTGTTTACATCTTTCCCAGCTTTGCAGAGGAAGTTGGTAACCCCCTTGCCCTGAAGGCAGACCCTAAAAGCTTTAAAAAATGAGTAAAAAAATCAAAAGGATGATCGATAGCTTCTATACAGAAAAAGAGCAGATTTGCAACCCCAAGGAGACTAACAGCAAACAGTCTCCAGACAATACACCAAAGGGAAATGTTACCTGGCCCTTTTCCATAATGCTCTCATAGAAGAGACCATTAAAAGTCTCAAAAGAGAATTAGAAGAAAAATGGAGAAAGGAAAGAGAAGCTTTGAAAAAAAGTAACAACTTCCTGAAATATGAATTGGAAAAGGTAAAAAAATTCCCAGGAAGTGCAAGGAACCATAATTTGTGAATTGGAAAAGGTAAAAAAAAAAAACTCAGGAAAGTAGGATTTGTGAATTGGAAAAAGAAAATAATTCACTAAAAAAAAAATTCCATAGAGTAAAACAATTCATTTAAAAACTCAATTGGACATATACAAAAAGAAGTAAAAAAAGCTAATGAAGAAAATAAAATTAAAAATGAGAAAAGAAAAAATAGAAATCAATGATTCTTTGACACATCAAGAATCAATCAAGACCGGCCAAAAATAAATGAAAAATTAGAGAAAAGCATCAAATATCTACTTGGAAAAATGACATACTTGGAAAATAGATCTAGGAGAGATAATCTGAGGATTATTGGAATTTCTGAAAATTATGATGAAAAAAAGAATCTAGATACTATTTTACAGGAAATCATCAAAGAGAACTGTCCAGAGGTAATAGAATCAGAAGGTAAAATGGCATTGAAAGAATTCATTGAACACCTTCTGAAAAAGACTGTAAAATAAAAACTCCAAGGAATGTTGTGGCCAAATTTGAGAACTATCAGATTAAGGAAAAATATTACAAGTAGCCAGAAAAAAAAAATTCAAATACTGAGGTGCCACAATAAGGATCATCCAAGATCTGGCTGCCTCCATATTAAAGGCTCGAAAGGCCTGGAATCTAACATTCCAAAAGGCAAAAGAACTTAGAATGTAGCCAAGAATAAACTATCTAGCCAGTAAAAAAGATGGACATTTAATGAAAGAGATGAATTCCATTTGTTTCTAAGAAAAAAAACTAGAACTAAACAAAAAAAAATATGATCTCCAACCATAGGACTCAAGAGAAGCAGAAAAGGTAAAAGGAATTCTTGAGAACTGTATTTCTATTGTGGATATAGAAAAAGGCTACATGTATAATTTGTTTTATTGATATAACACAAAAAAGGGAAGTAGAAATGGAAAGAGGATAATGTCAGAAAAGGAGGAGAGGGGGGATAGAAAGAGGGAAATGACGTCCCACAAAGAGGCAAAGGAAACATCATATCTGAGGGAATTTAGAGAGGGGGAAGAACATTGTGTAAATCTTACTCTCATTAGAGTTGGCTCAAAGAGAAAATAATTGACATACTTGTTTTACAGAAAATCTTCTCTCACCTTATTAAAAAGGGGGAAAGGAAAAGAGAAAATAAAAATAATAATAAGGAAAGGGTAGAAGAAATGGGAAGACATTCAAAGAGGGAAGAGAAGGATCCTAAAAAGGGTGAGAGTTGTGATACAAGGGGCCACATAAGTGTTAAAATTAAGAAAGAGGTTTGGGGTGGGGCAAGAAAAAGAAAAGCATAATATGCAGATAATAAGATGGCAGGAAATACAGAATTAGTAATTTTAACTATATATGTAAATGGGATGAACTCTTCCATAAAGCAGAGGCAGAAATCAGACTGGATCAAAAGTCAGGACCTTACAATATGTTGTTTACAAGAAACATATTTAAAGCAGGGAGATACATACAGAGTAAAGGTAAAAAGCTGGAGTAGAATCTTATGCTTCAAGTGAAGTCAAAAAAGCAGGGGGTAGTTATCCTTATCTCAGATCAAGCAAAAGCAAAATTTGATTAATCAAAAGAGATAAAGAAGTTAAATATCTTGCTAAAGGGTAGACAATGAAACAATATCAATACTAAACATATATGCACCAAGTAGTATAGCATCTAACTTCCTAAAGGAAAAATTAAGAGAGTTGCAAGAAGAAATAGCAAAAATAGGGGGAGATCTCAGCCTTGAACTCTCAGAATTGGATAAATCAAACCACAAAATAAATAAGAAAGAAATTAAAGAGGTAAATAGAATATAGAGAAAATTAAGTATGACAGATCTTTGGAGAAAACTCAATGGAGACAGAAAGGAATATACTTTGTTCTCAACAGTTCATGGAACCTATACAAAAATTGACCATATATTAGGACATAGAGACCTCAAAATTAAATGCAGGAAGGCAGAAATAGTAAATGCTTTCTTTCCAGATCACGATGCAATAAAAAATACATTAAAAAAATTAGGTGTAAATAGACAAAAAGTAATATGAAACTAAACAATCTCATCTTAAAGAATGATTGGATGAAAAAGCAAATTATAGAAACAATTAATAATTTCACTCAAGATAATGACAATGATGAGATAATATACCCAAAATTTGTGGGATGCAGCCAAAGGAGTAATAAGAGGAAATTTTATATCCTTAGAGTCTTACTTGAATAAAACAGAGAAAGAAAAGATCAATGAATTGTGCTTGCAACTTAAAAAGCTAGAAAAAACAAATAAAAAATCCCCAATTACTATACTTGAAATTCTAAAATTAAAAAGACAAATTAATAATATTGAAAATAAAAATAACTATTGAACTAATAATTAAACCTAAGAGTTGGTTTTATAAAAAAAAAAAAACAATAAAATAGATAACCCTTTGTAAATCTGATCACAAAAAGGAGAAAGGAAAATCAAATTAGTAGTCTTAAAAATGAAAAGGGAGAACTTTCCACCCATGAAGAGGAAATTAGAGAAATAATAAGGGGTTACTTTGCCCAACTTTATGCCAATAAATTTGATAACCTAAGTGAAATAGATGACTACCTCCAAAAATATAGGCTTCCCAGATTAACAGTAGAGGAAGTAAATTGCTT
The DNA here is from genome assembly GCF_016432865.1 of Antechinus flavipes. NCBI lineage: Eukaryota > Metazoa > Chordata > Mammalia > Dasyuromorphia > Dasyuridae > Antechinus > Antechinus flavipes. The sequence continues at coordinate 603,946,311 of NC_067398.1, forward strand.
AAATAGTCCCATTTCAGAAAAAAGAAATAGAACAAGCTATTCATCAACTCCCTAAGAAAAACCCCCCAGGACCAGATGGATTTACATGTGATTTCTACCAAACATTTAAAGAACAATTAGCACCAGTGCTATATAGACTATTTGAAAAAATAGAGGATGAAGGAGTCCTACAAAATTCCTTTTATGACACAGGCATGGTATTGATACCTAAACCAGGTAGGTTGAAAACAGAGAAAGAAAATTATAGACCAATCTCCCTAATGAATGTTGACCCTAAAATCTTAAATAAGATATTAGCAAAAAAGACTACAGAAAATCATCCTCAGGATAACTCCCCATGATGGGGATGATTTTCTGCAATCTTTTTGCTAAAATTGGTCCTGGGGATTTTTTTATTAGGTAGTGGTTAATGGCTTGTTCTACTTCTTTTCCTAAATGGGACTGTTTAGTCTATTTACTTCTTCCTCTGCTAATCTAGGCAAGCTATATATTTTTAAATAACTTTTTATTGATAGAACCCATACCAGGGTAATTTTTTACAGCATTATCCCTTGCATTCACTTCTGTTCCGATTTTTCCCCTCCCTCCCTCCACTCCCTCCCCCAGATGGCAAGCAGTCCTTTACATGTTGAATAGGTTACAGTATATCCTAGATACAATATATGTGTGCAGAACCGAACAGTTTTCTTGTTGCACAGGGAGAATTGAATTCAGAAGGTATAAATAACCTGGGAAGAAAAACAAAAATGTAAGCAGTTTATATTCATTTCTCAGTGTTCTTTCTTTGGGTATAGCTGCTTCTGCCCATCTTTGATCAATTGAAAGTGAATTAGCTCTCTTTATTGAAGAGATCCACTTCCATCAGAACATCTTCAAACAGTATCATTGTTGAGATATATAATGATCTCCTGATTCTGCTCAATTCACTTAGCATCAGTAATGTAAGTCTCACCAGTCCTCTCTGTATTCATCCCGCTGGTCATTCCTTACAGAACAATAATATTCCATAATGGTCATATACCATAATTTACTCAACCGTTCTCCAATTGATGGGCATCCATTCATTTTCCACCTTCTAGCCACTACAAACAGGGCTGACACAAACATTTTGGCACATATAGGTCCCTTTCCCTTTTTTAGTATCTCTTTGGGGTATAAGCCCAGTAGAAACACTGCTGGATCAAAGGGTATGCACAGTTTGATAACTTTTTGAGCATAGTTCCAAATTGCTCTCCAGAATGGCTGGATGTGTTCACAATTCCACCAACAATGTATCAGTGTCCCAGTTTTCCCACATCCCCTCCAACATTCCACATTATCTTTCCCTGTCACTCTAGCCAATCTGACAGGTATGTAGTGGTATCTCAGAATTGTCTCAATTTGCATTTCTCTGATTAATAATGATTTGGAGCATATTTTCATATATCTATAAATAGTTTCAATTTCTTTGTCTGAGAATTGTCTGTTCATATCCTTTGACCGTTTATCAATTGGAGAATGGTTTGATTTCTTATAAATGATAGTATATATTTTGGAAATGAGGCCTTTATCAGAATCTTTGATTGTAAAAATGTTTTCCCAGTTTATTGTTTCCCTTCTAATCTTGTCTGCATTTGTTTTGTTTGTACAAAACTTTTCAATTTGATATAATCAAAATTTTCTATTTTGTGGTCAATAGTGATCTCTAGTTCTTCTTTGGTCATAAATTCCTCCCTCTTCCACAGGTCTGAGTGGTAAACTATCCTATGCCCTTCCAATTTATTTATAATCTTATTCTTTATGCCTAGGTCATGAACCCATTTTGACCTTATCTTGGTGTATGGTGTTAAGTGTGGGCCAATGCCTAGTTTCTGCCATACTAATTTCCAATTTTCCCAGCAATTTTTGTCAAATAATGCATTCTTATCCCAGAAACTAGGGTCTTTGGGTTTCTCAAACACTAGACTATTAAAGTTATTGGCTGTTTTGTCCTTTGAACCTAACCTATTCCATTGATCAACTAGTCTATTTCTTAGCCAATACCAGATGGTTTTAGTAACTGCTGCTTTATAATACAATTTTAGATTTGGTACAGCTAGGCCATCTTCATTTGATTTTTTTTCATTAATTCCCTTGAAATTCTTGACCTTTTGTTTTTCCATATGAACTTTTTTCTATTTCATCAAAGTAGTTTTGGGGGAGTCTGATTGGTGTAGTGCTAAATAAATAGATTAATTTAGGTAGTATTGTCATCTTTATTATATTTGCTCTAGGCAAGCTATATTTTTGAAGGTATTCTTGCATTTCATTTAAGTTGTGTAAATTATTAGCATAAAGTTGGAAAAAGTAACCCCTAGTTATTGCTCTTATTTCCTCTTCATTAGTGGTGAGTTTTCACTTTTCATTTCTAAGACTAGCAATTTGATTTTCCTCTTTCCTTTTTTTAATGAGATTTACTAAACATTTGTCTATTTTATTAGTTTTTTTCATAGAACCAACCCTTAGTTTTATTAATTAATTAAATAGTTTGGTTTTTTTTTTTTTTTTGTTTTTGTTTTGTTTTTTTTTTACTTTCAATTTTATTGATCTCTCCTTTTATTTTTAGAATTTCAAGTTTACTGTTTGTCTGGGGTTTTTAATTTCTTCCTTTTCTAGCATTTTGAGTTAAAAACCCAATTCATTGACCTTCTCTTTCTCTATTTTATGTAAGTAGGCCTCTAGAGATATGAAATTTCCCCTTATTACTTCTTTGGCTGCATCCCACACATTTTGGTATGACATCTCATTATTGTCATTTTCTTGGCTGAAGTTATTAATTATTTCTATGATTTGTTGTTTCACCCAATCATTCTTTAGTATGAGATTATTTTGTTTCCCATTAATTTTTGTTTTATTTTCTCCTGGCTTTTTATGAATGTAATTTTCATTGAATTATGGTCTGAAAAGGATGTTATTTCTATTTCTATTTTCTATTTCTGCCATACTGCATTTTAGTTTGAGGTTTTTATGTCCTAATATCTGGTCAATTTTTGTATAGGTTCCATGAACTGCTGAAAAGAAAGTGTATTCCTTTCTATCTCCATTTAGTTTTCTCCAAAAACCTGTCATATCTAACTTTTCTCATAGTCTATTTACCTCTTTGACTTATTTTTTTATTTATTTTGTGGTTTGATTTCTCTAATTCTGAGAGTGCAAGGTTGAGATCTCCCACTATCTGTTTCTTATTGCAGCTCTCTTAATTTCTCTTTTAAAAATTTGATGCTCCACCACTTGGTGCATATTCGTTTAATATTGATATTGTTTCATTATCTATGCTACCCTTTAGCAAGATATAGTGCCCTTCCTTATCTCTTTTAATTAGATCAGTTTTTGCTTTTCCTTGATCTGAGATGAGGATGGCTACCCCTGCATTTTTGACTTCACCTGAAGCATAGTAAATTCTGCTCCAACCTTTTTACCTTTACTTTGTATGTATCTCCCTGCTTCAGGCATGTTTCCTATAAACAACATATTATAGGATTCTGGCTTTTAATCCATTCTGCTTATTGCTTCCTCTTTATGGGGAGTCTACCCCATTCACATTTATGGTTAAAATTACCAATTCTGTATTACTTGACATCTTGTTAACCCCTTTTATGCTTTTCTCCCTTCTTTCCTCCTTAGTCCTCTCCCCAGTATTAAACTTGTAAGCACCACTTGATTCTCACAGAACTCCCTTTTTAGTGTCCTTCCCCCTACCTTAGAGTTCCTCCCCCATCTTACTCCTTTTCCTCACAATTTCTGTATTCCCTTCCCCTTAGCTTATTCCTTCCCTTTTCACTTTTCCCCTCCCACTTTTCAATGAGGTGGGAGAAGTTTCACCATAAATTGAATATGTCTAAATTTTTTTCTCTTTAATCCAATTCTGATGATAGTAAAATACACACTATGTTCATGCCCTTCCATTCTTTCTCTCAGACATAAATGTTTCCTTTGCCCCTTTGTGAGATATAGTACTCCCACTTTACCCTTTTCTGGATACAATTTCCTTTCCACCTCTAGTTTCTAGAACAAAGTAAACATGTATTCTTTATATGTCTTTATAATAGAAAAATAGTTCCCATGATTTCTTTTTACCTTTTTAGGTTTCTCTTGAATTTTATATTTGTAGATCAAACTTTTTGTTAAGTTCTGGTTTTTTCATCAAAAATAAGTGAAATTCGCTTATTTTTTTGAATGCCCATCTTCTTCCCTGGAAAAAGATGCTCATTTTGGCTGGGTAAGTTATTTTTGGTTGCATACCAAGTTCCTTAGCCTTTCAGAATATGATATTCCAGGCCCTTTGACCCCGTAATGTGGACACTGCTAAATTTTGCATAATCCTTATTGTGGCTCCTCTATATTTGAATTGATTTTTTCTAGCAACTTGCAGTATTTTTTCCTTGATAGTTCTTGACTTTGGCCACTATATTTCTTGGTGTTTTTATTTTAGGGTCCCTTTCAGTAGGTGATTGATGAATTCTTTCAACTTCTATTTTACCATCTGTTTCTAAAGCTTCTGGGCAATACTCTTTGATAATTTCCTGGAAAATAGTATCCAGCCTCCTTTTTCATCATATTTTTCAGATAGTTCAATAATTCTCAGATTGTCTCTCCTAGATCTATTTTCCAGGTCTGTTGTTTTCCCAAAAAGGTATTTGACATATTTTTCCTTTTTTTTTTTTTTGGTTATGTTTGACTGATTCTTGGTGGCTCCTCAAGTCATTCAATTCCATTTGTTTGATTCTGATTTTCAATGAAGTATTTTCTTCACTCACTTTTTTACATTTTTTTCTAATTGTCCAACTGAGTTTTTAAGTGAGTTGTTTTGTTCTATGGAATTTTTTTTTCCCATTTGGCCAATTTTATTTTTTAGAAAGCTATTTTTTTTCCAGTTCACTAATTTTGTTTTTCAAGTGTTTGATTTCTTTATCCACTCTGTCTTTAAATGAGTGGGATGACTTCTCCAGATTCTCTTGCCAAGCTTCCCTTTCCTTTTCCCATTTTTCTTCTAGCTCTCTTGGAAGAGCCTTTTTAATTTCTTCTATGAGAGTTTCTTTGTGTTGAGGACTAGATCATATTCTCCTTTGGGGATTAATCTGGAGACAGTCTGTTTTTAGTTTCTTCAGTGTTTAAACTCTGCTCTCTATCCATATAGAAGCTGTCAATCATTAAGGTCCATTCAAATTTTTTGCTCATTTTGTCAGAGCAGTATCAAAAAAGACAAACTAGCAAAAAAAAATGCAATCTGCTTTTTTTTTTTTTTTTTTTGAGCTGGATGGTATTACCGAGCTTTCTCTACAGACTGCGGGGTGGAGAGGTGGGGGTAGCAGGGAGGCACTAGGAGGACAGCAATGTCTGTGCTGAGTCTGTGCTTTGAGATTCTGAGAGCATACTGAGACACTGTGGGTGGGTGTGGCCAGGTCTGGAGAGATGCTAGCTTTTAGGGGTAATAGTCTTTACCCTCTGTGTTTTTAGCTTCTCTGCTTATCTACTGGCTTGTTGCCAGGGCAAAGTATTCAACACTGTAGTAAAACTCCCTGCAGAGATGACTGAAATTACACTCCATCCTCCTCTGGTCTACTGAGCTGTGAGCTGCCTACCATGTTTTTGATGTTGCTGCCTGCCCTCAGCCTGTGCTTGATCTAAAACAGACCCTACCCTTGAGCATATTCAGACCCTTCCTGGTGAATTTCAAGAATGTCTTCTCTTGGAAATTATTTGTGGGTTTTTTTCAGTCAAGCATTAATTCTGAGACTTGTCATGAAATAAATTCTGAGAGAAAATGCAGAGCCTAAGTAAATGTGTATCTCCTCTCTGCCATCTTTGCCGGAAGTCCCCATAACATACTTTTTAAAAATAAAGCTTTGCTTTATTTCTTCTTCATTTGAACAAATTAAAGGATCATCTCTTTGAACCCCAGTTATACTATTTTTTTTTCATTTTTTATCCTTATTAAATTAATATAAAACTGAAAGTGCTGAATGATTGCTTTGTGATTTTATTTTGATTTATACCTTAGAACAAACTTAAACAATAGATTGCTAAGGGAATAATATATTAATTCCCAGACCATCAGTTCAATAATGTGTAATGTTACATAATTTGGCTGTGAGATAACATATTTTCAGAGATGTTTCATATTTAAGGAATCCTTTGCAAAGGGCTAAACTTGGATTCAAGAAAGAACATACACAAGAGTAAGATGTTGGTAGATGTGCTTACAAAGCAGTCTATGTGAAAACTACATAGGGGTGTTAATGGAGTCTAAGCTCAATGAGCCAACTGTTCTGATGTGGCAGCAAAAGAGAGCAAGTTGTGATATTAAACTATGTTAATGAATGTACCCAGAGGAAATGGAAGAATAATCCCTGTGTACTTTGCAGTTCTTCTTTGTTTTTCATATCTAGAGTGTTATGCTCAGTGAGCTTGCTTTTTTGTACTTTGAAAATTAATTTCAAAATAGGAAGAGAAAAAAAAGGAAAAAAAAAAAAAAAACAATTGCCATGTACGTAAAAGAGGATTTAAAATATGAGAAAATTTCCACTTCCAGAAAGCCTATATAAAAAATACTACACGTTGTGTCAAATCTACCCATGTTTTCTTTCTTTTTTTTTTTTTGGCTTGGAGTTTTAGTTTTGTCCTTTGCTGTTTAATTTTTACTTAATCTCTTTTTTCCCTTTCCTCCTACTCACCTCACCCTAGAAGATAACAATTAAGTGCAGAAACGCACATACATACATATGTATGCATATACATATATATATAAGCACACTTATATACATCATCCACATAGATATCTATAATCATATACATATATACATGTAAATTGATATATATCTATATGAGGCATTACTAAACTTGTTCTCTGTTTTTCAGGGGTAGCTAACACCCTTCATAAGCCCAAGTCTTTCCATGTTATTTTTTAACCTACCAACTTATCATTACCTATACCAAAGCTAATTCTAAATTTATATTATCTAGTTATTTTGAATAGTCTAAAATATTATTGATAACATTACTGAAATATAGTATAGTTTCCCTTTTTTCTTTCTTTTTTTCAATTAAATCTATTCTGGCTTTAACATCATTTGAGATTTGTGATTAATAATCAGAGGATGAGGCCATATGGGAAGAGGATATTGCAATGTGAAATTTCCAATGTTGGAATGAATTTCAAGAATTTAAAAAAAAAGTTTTTCTGGTGTGGAACGTCTAGCAATTCAGGAACATAGTGGGGAGAGAAGTAAAAAAAAAAAAGAAATAATACACTTAAATCCTTCAAGAATTTTTAAAAAATCAATCAAGATTTAAATCTCAAAAGATTGCTCTTTCTTGAAGATATGAATTTGCTTTATAATAAATCCACCAAACATTTGGTATTTACCAAACTATTTTATTATATACATTCTCCTCCTTCCCTAAGAGTATACTAAAATGCCATTTCCAAAGAATATAGTTTAAATCTAGATTCAAACACTAGCTGTGCTACCCTAATTTTAAATTTGTTTCCCTCAGATTCTTCATGTGGAAAATTATCTGTAAAAGGAAGTGGCTAACCACTCCAGTGATAAAACGTTGGAGTAAAATTTTAGAAAAAAACTGTAGAAGGAGTAACAATTTTGAACATGGCTGAGCAATACATTTTTCTGCTGAAAAACTTGAAGTTGAAGTTGAACACAGAATGATCCTTAAGGAATCCTATAGAGCAAGTTTTAATAATCTACTTATTTTCTGTTTAGTTGTTGATAAGCTAGGTATATGCTGTCAATGATGAATCATAACAATTTGACTAAGGTATAATTCTTACAAGCTTGTATTATCTTAACCATATTAGTAATTTGAACTGTTTCCTATGTCACATTATTTTTTTTCTGAATTAGAAATATGAGATATCAAAAACAATTCAGAAGGTTTGGAAAGGATATCTTACAATATGCTATTTAAATTAAAAGGAGCATACTGAATGCTTCAAGTTGTACTAAAATTAATGGCATTAATAGCTACAAAGACTGGCAAAAAGGAGGGACTTTGTGAATGAATGGTTGAAATCAATCAAGAAAACACAGTTCTTTAAGATCTATATTCATCTAAAATTATATATTTTTCAGTGGTGTCATGTCAAACTATAAATAATATATAATAAAAATAAAGATTCCTTAATTCTCATTTTGAGGAAAAAGTTCAAAAATTTGTTAATAAGGACTTAAGTTAAAGATATAGATTGCCCTATAATATGAAAGCCATCAGGCAAGTTTCTATAGCACCAATCAACTAATACACATATGCAAAGCCTCAATCCTCTAGCTAAGGTAGATATATAATCTTGCTAATATTTACTTTTTTCTTTCCTCCTCCCCCTCTGGTATATTTCACTAGTGTCAACCTGCCAGTTTTTAGAAGGATCTATTAAATTTGATGCAAACAGATGTTGAAGGGAAATTTTGGAAACAGTTTCTCATAAGTAATAATGTATAATGGAGCTATTTAAGTTGACTACTGCATATCACTGTTGTAATGTGATTTGAATAGAAATGACATATGAAGCAGGGAGAGTACACCTCATGAGTGGCAGCAGATATTTTTAATGTTTAATTGTGCAAAACCGATTGAAATAAAGATTTTTCTTATCATTCCTGTAGGCATAAATTTTACTAAATTGCATTCATAACAACTTTGTCAAAGAAAATGTTAAATATGGAGTTTTGCATTTCATATTTTCACTTGCATAACTATGGAAATTCAATCCACATAGAGTGGCAAAAACAATTAGATTTTTTTTTATTCAAAAAATCTAGTTGGGAGACAAAAAAAAATTATGGAAATGAAGCTCAATAACTCCATCAAAGATACGTTACATGTATAGTTTTCAACGTGTCATGTGATTAACAAAATCAATCCATCATTGTTCATACTGTGTTATCTCTCTATCTATTTGTCATTTGATTCAATAATCCTGAAATTTTGGTGCTATTATTTTTCTTTCTTTTTTTTTTTTTAGTTAAGGAAACTGAGGCAAACACAATTTATATAATTTGTCCAGGATTACAGTTAATAAGTGCCTGAGGTCAGATTTGACATTAAATCCTCCTGACTCCAGATAAAGCACAGATTTCTGTCTACCATTTCATTTAGCTGCTTGATTCTCAAATCAACTTCCCTAGACATAAACTCTTTTCTGTCATCCAGACTTGAATCTACAATTATGTATTAGACATCTTTAATTACATGTTCTATGGGGCATGTAATTATCTATGATAATACATATGTTCAAAATGAAATATCCTTTTCCCTTAAAATTCTATTTTCTTTCTAAATTTCCCAATACTATAATGCATACCACTATCCCAGTTTCACATTCCAAGTGCTATTCCACTCCCTGCTCTTGCCCCTGTCTCTGTCCCTGTCCTCCTCTCTCTCCTTTTCCCTGTCTTTTTCTCTTCTTCTCCTTCTTCCTTTCTCTCTCTGTGTCTGTGTTTATTTGTCTCTCTTTTCATATTCCACCAATTATCATTCACCTATTTATTTTATTTTCATTATAATCTCTGCTTTGTACCCCATTCTCTTTCTTCTCTGGCACTGCCACAATCCTGGTGCAGGTCCTTATCGAGTCATATGTGGAATATTCTAACAACTTGCTTGTTGGTCTTCATGATATGTTTCTTTCTACTCTTGTCTATATTCCACTCAGTTGTAAAGCTGATTTTCTTAATATGATAACCCAATCATCCTAGCTTCCAAATTCAATAAACTCTACTTATTTCCTATTGCCTCCAGGACCCAAACTACAAAAGCCATCATATATTTTAACTGAACCACAGTTTAGTCATCTTATAATACCTTTCCTCTGTAACTCAACACTTGCTTTGCAATCTTGTGACATAATGCTATTTGTTCATCCTTGCATAATACTCATCCTCCAGGCTTAGTGCATTTTTCTAACTATTCCCAATGTTTAAAATATTCTCCCTCCTCAGCTGTACTGTCTGCATTTCATTTCTTTTTTGATGTCTCACTAAAATTCCATCAGTTGTATGCAAAACCTTTCAAACTGAACTATACTCACACAGCAGTTGACAGACTAGGATAACTTCTGTGCTATAATGAGGTTGTAACATAAAGTCATATTGGGGAAAAAGACATTTTTGTACAGGGAAATAAGAGTCAACTGTTTACATGTAAGTCACAAGGCTATTTCAATTTTTATTGTTGAAACCATTGCCTTTCTGCCTTTTCAATCACTGCTGTGTCTAAATAGCTTGAGTCTTTCTGCACAAAAATATATATACGATTGTAATTATGAAGTAAGGTGATAGAAATGGGGGAGAGACTTCACTTTGCATCTACAAATTAGGTTAGTTACTGGATGATATATATTTGCCTATGCCTAGTTAAGATTTTTAATCCTAATGGTATTGCTTTTGTTAATTCATTTCTTAACAGATCAATTTAAGTAAATTTAACTTCCAAAATACAAAGTCCTTGAATAATATCCTTTATTTTTTTAAATTTAATTTTTATTTAATAATTACTTTATATTGACACTCATTTCTGTTCCGATTTTTTTCCCTCTTTCCCTCCCTCCGCCCCCTCCCCTAGATGGCAAGCAGTCCTTTATATGTTGGATATGTTGCAGTATATCCTAGATACAATATATGTTTGCAGAACCGAACAGTTCTCTTGTTGCATAGGGAGAATTGGATTCAGAAGGTATAAATAACCCGGGAAGAAAAACAAAAATGCAGATAGTTCACATTCGTTTCCCAGTGTTCTTTCTTTGGGTGTAGCTGCTTCTGTCCATCATTTATCAATTGAAACTCAGGTCTCTTTGTCAAAGAAATCCACTTCCATCAAAATATGTCCTCATACAATATCGTTGTCGAAGTGTATAATGATCTCCTGGTTCTGCTCATTTCACTTAGCATCAGTTCATGTAAGTCTCGGCAGTCCTCTCTGTATTCATCCTGCTGGTCATTTCTTACAGAACAATAATATTCCATAACATTCATATACCACAATTTACCCAGCCATTCTCCAATTGATGGGCATCCATTCATTTTCCAGTTTCTAGCCACTACAAACAGGGCTGCTACAAACATTTTGGCACATACAGGTCCCTTTCCCTTCTTTAGTATTTCTTTGGGATATAAGCCCAATAGAAACATTGCTGGATCAAAGAGTATGCATAATTTGATAATTTTGGGGGCATAATTCCAGATTGCTCTCCAGAATGGTTGGATTCGTTCACAACTCCACCAACAATGCATTAGTGTCCCAATTTTCCCGCATCCCCTCCAACATTCATCATTATTTTTTCCTGTCATCTTAGCCAATCTGACAGGTGTGTAGTGGTATCTCAGAGTTGTCTTAATTTGCATTTCTCTGATCAATTATGATTTGGAACACTCTTTCATATGATTGGTAATAGTTTCAATTTCATCCTCTGAAAATTGTCTGTTCATATCCTTTGACCATTTATCAATTGGAGAATGGCTTGATTTCTTATAAATTTGAGTCAGTTCTCTATATATTTTGGAAATGAGGCCTTTATCAGAACCTTTAACTGTGAAAATGTTTTCCCAGTTTGTTGCTTCCCTTCTAATCTTGCTTGCATTAGTTTTATTTGTACAAAGGCTTTTTAATTTGATGTAATCAAAATTTTCTATTTTGTGATCAGTAATGGTCTCTAGTTCATCTTTGGTCACAAATTTCTTTCTCCTCCACAAGTCTGAGAGATAAACTATTCTATGTTCCTCTAATTTATTTATAATCTCGTTCTTTATGCCTAGGTCATAGACCCATTTTGATCTTATCTTGGTATATGGTGTTAAGTGTGGGTCCATGCCTAATTTCTGCCATACTAATTTCCAATTATCCCAGCAGTTTTTATCAAATAATGAATTCTTTTCCCAGAAGTTAGGGGCTTTGGGTTTGTCAAACACTAGATTGCTATAGTTGACTATTCTGTCTTGTGAACCTAACCGTTTCCACTGATCAACTAATCTATTTCTTAGCCAATACCAAATGGTTTTGGTGACTGCTGCTTTATAATATAATTTTAGATCAGGTACAGCTAGGCTACAATCATTTGATTTTTTTTCATTAATTCCCTTGAGATTCTCGACTTTTTATTGTTCCATATGAATTTTGTTGTTATTTTTTCTAGATCATTAAAATATTTTCTTGGAAGTCTTATTGGTATAGCACTAAATAAATAGATTAGTTTAGGGAGTATTGTCATCTTTATTATGTTCGCTCGGCCGATCCAAGAGCACTTAATATTTTTCCAATTATATAAGTCTGACTTTATTTGTGTGGAGACTTTTTTATAATTTTGCTCACATAATTCCTGACTTTCCTTTGGTAGATAGATTCCCAAATATTTTATGGTATCAACAGTTATTCTGAATGGAATTTCTCTTTGTATCTCTTGCTGTTGGGTTTTGTTGGTGATGTATAAAAATGCTGAGGATTTATGGGGATTTATTTTGTAGCCAGCTACTTTGCTAAAATTATGAATTATTTCTAATAGCTTTTTAGTAGAATCTCTGGGGTTCTCTAGGTATACCATCATATCATCTGCAAAGAGTGATAGTTTGGTTTCTTCATTGCCTACTCTAATTCCTTTAATCTCTTTCTCGACTCTTATTGCTGAGGCTAGTGTTTCTAATACGATATTAAATAATAATGGTGATAGAGGGCAACCTTGCTTCACTCCAGATCTTACTGGGAAAGGTTCCAGTTTTTCCCCATTGCATATGATGCTTACTGATGGTTTTAAATATATGCTTCTGACTATTTTAAGGAAAAGTCCATTTATTCCTATGCTTTCAAGTGTTTTTATTAGGAATGGATGTTGGATTTTATCAAATGCTTTTTCTGCATCTATTGAGATGATCACATGGTTTTTGTTAATTTGGTTATTGATATAGTCAATTATGCTAATAGTTTTCCTAATATTGAACCAGCCCTGCGTTCCTGGTATAAATCCTACTTGATCATAATGTATTATCCTGGTGACGATTTTCTGTAATCTTTTTGCTAATATTTTATTTAAGATTTTAGCATCAATATTCATTAGGGAGATTGGTCTATAATTTTCTTTCTCTGTTTTCAGCCTACCTGGTTTAGGTATCAGTACCATGTCTGTGTCATAAAAGGAGTTTGGTAGGACTCCTTCAATCCCTATTTTTTCAAATAGTTTATATAACAGTGGAATTAATTGTTCTTTAAATGTTTGGTAGAATTCACATGTAAATCCATCTGGTCCTGGGGATTTTTTCTTAGGGAGTTGAATGATAGTTTGTTCTATTTCTTTTTCTGAGATGGGACTGTTTAGGATATTTTCTTCTTCCTCTATTAGTTTGGGCAAGCTATATTTTTGGAAGTATTTTTCTATTTCATTTAAGTTGTCGAATTTATTGGCATAAAGTTGGGCAAAGTAACTCCTAATTATTGCTCTAATTTCCTCTTCGTTAGTGGTGAGTTCTCCCTTTTCATTTTTAAGACTAACAATTTGATTTTCCTCTCTCCTTTTTTTAATCAGATTTACTAAGGGTTTGTCTATTTTGTTGGTTTTTTCATAGAACCAACTCTTAGTTTTACTAATCAATTCCATAGTTTTTTTACTTTCAATTTTATTGATCTCACCTTTTATTTTTAGAATTTCAAGTTTAGTGTTTGACTGGGGGTTTTTAATTTGTTCCTTTTCTAGCATTTTTAGTTGCAAACCCAATTCATTGACCTTCTCTTTCTCTATTTTATACAAATAGGCCTCTAGAGATATGAAATTTCCCCTTATTACTGCTTTGGCTGCATCCCATACATTTTGGTATGATGTCTCATTATTATCGTTTTCTTGGGTGAAGTTATTAATTATGTCTATGATTTGCTGTTTCACCCAATCATTCTTTAGTATGAGATTATTTAGTTTCCAATTATTTTTTGGTCTACTTCCCCCTGGTTTTTTGTTGAATGTAATTTTCATTGCATCGTGGTCTGAAAAGGATGCATTTACAATTTCTGCCTTACTGCATTTGAGTTTGAGGTTTTTATGTCCTAATATATGGTCAATTTTTGTATAGCTTCCATGAACTGCTGAAAAGAAAGTGTATTCCTTTCTGTCTCCATTACATTTTCTCCAGAGATCTATCATATCTAACTTTTCTAGTATTCTATTTACCTCTTTGACTTCTTTCTTATTTATTTTGTGGTTTGCTTTATCTAATTCTGAGAGTGCAAGGTTGAGATCTCCCACTATTATAGTTTTGCTGTCTATTTCTTCTGTAGCTCTCTTAATTTCTCTTTTAAGAATTTAGATGCTACACCACTTGTTGCATATATGTTTAACATAGTGCTTTATTATCCATACTACCCTTTAGCAAGATATAGTTTCCTTCCTTATCTCTTTTAATTAGATCAATTTTTGATTTAGCTTGATCTGAGATCAGGATTGCTACCCCTGCTTTTTTGACTTCACCTGAAGTATAGTAGATTTTGCTCCAACCTTTTACCTTTAACCTTCATGTATCTCCCCGCTTCAGGTGTGTTTCCTGTAAACAACATATTGTAGGATTCTGGCTTTTAATCCATTCTGCTAACCGCTTCCTCTTTATGGGGGAGTTTACCCCATTCACGTTTATGGTTAAAATGACCAATTCTGTATTACTTGCCATCTTGTTAACCCTGGTTTATGCTTTTCTTCCTTCTTTCCCCCTTATCCTCCTTCCCAGTATTAAGCTTGTGAGCACCACTTGCTTCTCACAGCCCTCCTTTTTTAGTATCCCTCCCCCTGCCTTCGAGTTCCTCCCCCTAGCTTACCCCTTTCCCTCCCAGTTTCCATATTTCCTTCCACCTAGCTTATTCCTTCCCTTTTCACTTTTCCCTTCTCACTTTTCAATGAGGTGGGAGAAGTTTCACCATAGATTGAATATGTCTTAAGATTTTTCACTTAAAGCCAATTCTGAAGGCAGTAAGATACCCACTATATTCATCCCCCTCCATTCTTTCTCTCAGATATAATAGGTTTCCTATGCCTCTTCATGAGATGTACTACCCCCACTTTACCCTTTTTCTGATACAATGTCTTTCCACATCAATTTCTAGAACAAGGTATACATGTATTCTTTATACATCTATATAGTCAAAATATAGTTCCCAAGATTAATCTTTACCTTTTTAGATTTCTCTTGAGTTCTATATTTGTAGATCAAACTTTTTGTTAAGTTCTGTTTTTTTTCATCAGAAATAGATGAAATTCGCTTACTTCGTTGAATGTCCATCTTCTTCCCTGGAAAAAGATGCTCATTCTCGCTGGGTAAGTTATTTTTGGTTGCATACCAAGTTCCTTAGCCTTTCGGAATATCATATTCCAGGCCCTTCGATCTTTTAATGTGGATGCTGCCAGATCCTGGGTGATCCTTATTGTGGCTCCTTGATACTTGAATTGGGTTTTTCTAGCCGCTTGCAATATTTTTTCCTTCATCTGAGGGTTCTGGCATTTGGCCACTATATTCCTTGGTGTTTTGATTTTAGGATCCCTTTCAGTGGGTAATCGATGAATCCTTTCAATGTTTATTTTTTCCTCTGTTCCTATGACTTCTGGGCAGTTCTCTTTGATAATTTCCTGGAAAATAGTGTCCAGGCTCTTTTTTTCATCATGTTTTTCTGGAAGTCCAATGATTCTCAGATTGTCTCTCCTGGATCTGTTTTCCAGGTCTGTTGTCTTCCCCAGAAGGTATTTCACATTTTTCTCCATTGTTTGATTTTTTTTGGATTTGCTTGACTGATTCTTCTTGTCTCCTCGAGTCATTCAATTCCACTTGTTCAATTCTGATTTTCAGTGAAGTATTTTCTTCACTCACTTTTTAAAAATCTTTTTCTAATTGTCCAATTGAGTTCTTTTGTTCTGTGGAATTTTTTTCCATTTCGCCAATTTTGTTTTTTAGAGAGCTGTTTTCTGTTTCCAGTTCACTAATCCTGTTTTTCAAGGATTTTACTTCTTTATCCACTCTCTCTTTAACTTTCTCCAGGCTCTTTTGCCAAGCCTCCCTTTCCTTTTCCCAAGCCTCACTCTGCTTTCCCCATTTTTCTTCTAGCTCCCTTGTGAGAGCCTTTTTAATCACTTCTATGAGGTTCATCTGTGCTGAGGAACAGATGATCTCCTCCTTTGGGGATTCACCTGGGGACTGTCTGTTTTTAGTCTCCTCAGGATTTGGAGTCTGCTCTCTATCTATATAGAAGCTGTCAAGGGTTAAAGTCCTCTTAAGCTTCTTGCTCATTCTGTCTAATAATCAGAGACAAACTACCAAAGAAAAACAGAAAAAACTGGAGTCTTTCTTTGGGGGAGGGGCTGGGTATGTTATTGAGCTTCCTCTACAGACTTCAGGGGGCAGCAGTGAGGCACTAGCAGGACTGTGTGCGCGTGGGCTCTGAGATCCCAGAGCGTGCTGAGTCACTGTGGGAGGGGAAAGGGGGGGGGGGGGGCAGCCAGGTCCCGAGAGACTCCAGCTGTTTGAGGTTGTATTCTTCAGCCCCGGTGTTTTTAGCTTCTCTGCTGGGCTGCTGACTTGCTGCCGGAGCAAAGTATCCAAACCTGTAGCGAAGCTCTCCCCACAGAGACGGCTGCGATCACTCCCCACCCCCTCTCCAGTCTGCTCCCTTGCTCTCACTGCCACTGCCCTCAGCCTGCGCCCGATCTAAAACCATCCCAGCCCTCCAGTAAAGACAGACCTTTCTTGGCGAATCTCAAGGATGGCTTCTCTTGGTAACTATTTGTGGGTTTTTTTTTCAGTCAATCATTAATTCAGAGGCTTGTAATGGAATGGATAGTGAGAGAAAGCGTGGAGCTTATGCAGCAGTGTGCCTCCTCTCCGCCATCTTAACCGGAAGTCTCCTTTATTTTTTTTAACAATGTGATATTATCTTTAGTATGAAATGAAGAGAAATGAAATGAAATCTGTAAGAGACAAGGGAAAGGATGATATATATTGCACAGTTGTGGAATGACCAATGCAGAGACAGAATCGTCAATTATATTATCTCCCCAATCTTCATTTTTACAAACATCTTCACCCACCTCTCTTGAACAATTGTCCTGCTTTTAACTTTTTCCCAGCCTAGTTCTATTTCTCTTAAGGCATGGGCATTCAGAAAAGTACCTATGTTCAAAGGTTTAGCCTGTTATGGTTTTTATCAGAATAAGAATAATAAAATCATGCAAATTTAAGAGCTGGAAAGTAACTAGGCCATAATTTAGTCAGTGAATAATTGAAAATAAAAACCAACTAAATACACTTAAAACATCTTCATTCATACATTGCTTGAAGACTACTTATAAGGTAAAATCACGTCTTTTGAAATAGTCCATCCTATTTTAAATAGCTCTAAATGGGAATTAGGATACTTTTCCATCCATAAAACATAGTTCTCTCTATGAATCACATTAATCAATTTCAAGAAATATGCTTCTATTTTATTTTCAGGATATTTGATACTTATTTGGATAATTAAAGAGATGATACCTGCAGATCAATTTCAAGATACAAGTATTTGATTTAATATTATAGAATGTTGAATATATATTACACTAATTAAAATTTCTCCTGAATTCAAATACACTAATTTGAATGAAATTGGGAAATATGTCATATTTATTTGAAAGAAGCATATATTATGGATTGGTAAAGCAGGAGAGTTCCCAGAAGTAACCATATGTAGCTGAACATGAATGATAAATAAAAACACCAATATTCATCTTTTCAAACAATGATGTTAAATTGTTTCATTTATTTTTATTTCAGATTAAAAATCTGAAGACAGAAAAAATGAAATGACAATACTATTTTGTAAAAATAATAAGTGGTATAACCACTATTTAAACTGGTGCTTTTGCTTCCATATACAGGGATCATTCCTCTGAGCCATGCTATCTTTAATTAATCCTAATGAAAATTACAATTTCAAAGTTGTCATGTAGTTAAATTAAATGATCATTAAGAGTGAATGGACTGACTTGATCCAAGATGATGGAGAGGATACAGGCAACTATTCGAGCTCCTCCTTGCCCTCAGACTACTTTTTTCATGATATGGCCTTTGAACTACTGTTTGACTGAAAAAATCCACAAATACATTACAAACAGAAGATATCCTAGAAATTTGCCCGAAAAGGTCTATTTTTGCTCACAGGCAGGGATAGTTAGATCAAGCACAGAATGCAGACAGGCAGCAAGAGCACAGCAGGCAGCTCACACTGAGCAGACCAGATTGGGGTGGGGTGTGATGTCAGCCAGCAGAAAATCTGTGGGGAGAACTTTACCACAGTGTGGTTATTTGGCCCTGTCAGCAAGCCAGTAGATCAGCAGAGAAATTATAAACACAAGGGGATAGAGACTATAAATACCAAAAGCTAGGGTCTCTTGGGACCTGGCCACACCCACTCAGCACCAGGAGTGATTCAGCATGATTTCAGAGTCAGAGCACAAACGAAGGGCAGCCATTGGTGTCCTACTAGTACCTCACTACTACCACCTGCAGTCTGTAGAGGAAGTCTGATAATACCATTTGGCCCAAAAAAGCACATTGCTTTCACTTTTTGTTTATTTGTTTGTTTTCTTTGATTCTTCTTTGACAAAATGAGCAAAAAATTAAAGTGAACTATAACAATAGATAGCTTCTATATGGATAGAGAGCAGACTTTAAGCCCTGGGAAAACTGAAAACAGACTGTCTTCAGATGAGACACCAAAGGGGGATTTGATCTGGTCCCCAACACACAAGACTCTCATAGAAAAAATTAAAAATGCTCTAACAAGAGAGCCAGAAGAAAAATGGAGAAAGGGAAGGGAAGCTTGGCAAGAAAGTCTGGATAAGTCATCACACTCATTTAAAGATATAGTGAATAAAGAAATCAAATGCCTGAAAAACAGAATTACTGAATTGGAAAAGGTAAACAATTCCGAGGAAAACAGAATTAGTGAATTGGAAAAAGAAAATAGCTCTCAAAAATAAAATTGGCAAAATGGAAAAAAAAAATTCCACAGAACAAAACAATTCACTTAAAAAGTCAATTGGACAATTACAAAAAGAAATAAAAAAGTAAATGAAGAAAATAATTAATTAAAAATCAGAATTAAAAAAAAATGGAGATGAATGACTCTAGGAGACACCAAGAAGCAGTCAAGCAAAACCAAAATATGAAGCAATGGGAAAAAAAATGTCAAATACTTTCTTGGGAAAACAACAAACCTGGAAAATAGATCTAGGAGAGATAATTTGAGAATTATTGAACTTCTTGAAAATTATAATGAAAAAAAGAGCCTAGAGACTATTTTCCAGGAAATTATCAAAGAGAACTGCCCAGATGTTATAGAAACAGAGGCTAAAATAGACATTGAAAGAATTCATCAATCACTTACTGAAAGAGACCCCAAAATCAAAACTCCAAGAAATATTGTGGATAAATTCCAGAACCATCTAATCAAGGAAAAAATACTACAAGCAGCTAGGAAAAAAATTCAAATAAAGAGGAGCCACAATAAGTATTACTCAGGATCTAGCAGCATCCACAGTAAAAGATTGCAGGGCCTAGAATCTGATATTCTGAAAGGCTAAGGAACTTTGTATGCAGCCAAGAATAACTTACCCAGCCAAATTGAGCATTTTTTTTCCCCCAGGGAAGAAGGTGGACATTCAACAAAATAAATAAATTACATATATTTCTGATAAAAAAAATCAGAACTAAACAAAAAGTTTGATCTCCAAATATAGGACTCAAGAGAAACATAAAAAGTAGAGTATAAATAAATTAGAGGAACATGGGATAGTTTACCTTTCAGACTTGTAAAGGAGGAAGGAATTTGTGACCAAAGAAGAACTAAAGATTAGTATTGACCACAAAATAGAAAATTTGATAGAAAAGCTTGTGTACAAACAAAACTCATTCAAACAAGATTAGAAGGAAGCAATAAACTAGGAAAACATTTTTACAGATAAAGGTTTTGATAAAAGTATCATATCAAAAATATATAAAGAATTGACTCTAATTTATAAGAAATCAAGGCATTCTCCAACTGATAAATGGTCAAAGGATATGAACAGACAATTTTCAGATGATGAAATTGAAACTATTTCTACTCATATGAAAGGGTGTTCCAAATCACTATTGATCAGAGAAATGCAAATCAGGACAACTCTGATATATCACTACACACCTGTTAGATTGGCTAAGATGACAGGAAAAGATAATGATGAATGTTGGAGGGGATGTGGGAAAAGTGGGACACTGATGCATTTTAGGTGGACTTGTGATTACATTCACCCATTCTGGAGAGCCATTTGGAACTATGCTCAAAAAGTTATCAAACTGTCCATACCCTTTGATCTAGCAGTGTTACTACTGGGCTTATATCCCAAAGAGATCTTAAAGAAGGGAAAGGGACCTGTATGTGCAAAAATATTTGCGGCAGCCCTTTTTGTAGTGGCTAGAGACTAGAAAATGAATGGATTCCCATCAATTGGAGAATTGTTGAGTAAATTGTGGTATATGAATGTTATGGAATATTATTGTTCTGTAAGAAATGAACAGCAGGATGAATACAGAGAGGCTTGGAGAGACCTACATGAACTCATGCTCAGTGAAATGAGCAGAACCAGGAGATCATTATACACTTCAACAACAATACTGTATGAGGATGTATTCTGATTGTAGTGGATACCTTCCATAAAGAGAATATCTAATTCAGTTCCAATTGATCAGTGATGGACAGAATCAGCAACTCCCAGAGAAGGAACACTGGGAAATAAATGTGGACTACTTGGATTTTTGTTTTTCTTCCCAGGTTATTTTTATCTTTTGAATCCAAACTCTTCTTGTGCAAAAAGAGAACTGTACAGATCAGCACACATGTAATGTATTTAGGATAAATTTTAACATGTTTAACATATATAAGACTGCCTGCCATCTAGGGGAGGGGATGGAGGGAGGGAAGGGAAAAGTTGGAACAGAAATGAGTGCAAGGGACAATATTGTAAAAAATTACCCATGCATGTGTTCTGTCAATAAAAATGTATAAATAAAAAATAGATAGATAGACAGATAAACAAACAAATAAATAGATAAATGAATAAAGGACTGAATGGACTAAACAATAATCTAGAAACATTAAATTTAAAAAGAAGGTTTACACAAAGAAAAGAAATGCAGCTAAAATTAGAAAAGAAGCAAAAATATGTAAACCAATTTTACAATTATTGTTTTTGGTAAAGGCCCTCTTTTTTAAATATGTAAAGAACTGACTCAAATTTTAAGAATACAAATAAATTGAGCAGTACCAGGAGAATATTGTACACAAGAACAACAATGTTGTGCAATGGTCAACTCGACAGACTTTTCTCTTTTCAGCAATACAATAAAGGGAAGATGGAAATCAAAATCTTATACAAGTAAATATTAACAACTATATTTGAAAGTAAATGAAATAGATACAATTTTATTAAGTGAGAAAAAAGAATAGCTTCAGAGGAAAGTACTGGAGTATCATTATAGCAGCAGTATCCTCAAATTCTGCTTAGATTTCCTCCTCTGAGCCTAGGCTCCCCCAAGAGAAAAGGAATAAAAAGATGTCCATTTGATATCCCCTTCTTCCATACTCTCACGCTCTCTCTTTAAATTAGTCATGAGGCTCTTTTTGACCAAAATATCATCAGCAATCAGTCTTCTGCTCAAAATATCTTCTATTATTTCAAAGAAGAATTTATAGGTGTCATTGTTGTTATTGACACATAATAATCATTTAACAAATGTGTGAATAATTGTTGAATGATTTACTTATTGACTGTCCAATTTAATGGAAATACATGGAAATAAAGATGAGAGAATGAAGAAGCAGGTGGTTTGAGAAAGCTAAAGCACTTTCCAAACACATTGATACATTGTTACAAATAGCTTGTAAAGACGATATATGGCCTAATTAATGTAACACAGGTTCAAAATGAGACTGGAGAAACCCAGGACTGCTCATCATGGAACAATGTAGTTGAGAGAAATCATAACAGTTTGCTTTTATTTGTATTTGTTGTATGAACAATGGATTAGAGAGTGAAAACAGATGTCAATTTGCAATTTTCTACATAAGTTGTGATGAGAGTCTAAATTACAGCAATGGCTATGGGAGTGGAGAGCACCCAGACAGACATGATGTACATTCTGGAGATTTGACAACTGTTAGATACAAGGGAGAAAGGAAACAAGAGTGAAGGTGACTATAAAGAGCTAAAAAGTTCTTTATTTTCTGAATATTGTCTGAAATGGTTCTCAGGCACTGAATGGAAATATGTAAGAGTTGAGAAGGGCTGGCCACAACAAAAAATATGGACCAAAACAAACAAAAAAAAAAAGAACGGCTGGTTGTACAGATGGGCAGTTTTCAGTAAATATCTAAGTGACACATAGTCCTTATAGAAAGGCTTTGCATATTTCTGAACTCTAATGTCCCACTAAAGTCTCAGTTTGTTGCTTCATCACAGTATATGCATAAACTTAAGGTGTACCAGCAGAGAACAATGCCTATCACATTATTTTTAAATAATCAATTCTTAGCAATACAATGATCCAAGACAATTAACAAGGACTTGTAACTCTTGAGAATTGCATCTCTAATATGGCAGTAAAAATGAGTGCATATAGATAGAGGCTGTAATATAAGTTGGTATTAATAAAAAGTAATAGGTTAAAAAAACAGATTACACTGATAAAAGAGTGAAAGGGAGCCAAAATACAGAAAATTACATCTGCTAAAGAGGTTTAAAAGACTATTACTATAGAGGGAAAGAAGGGGGAAAGTTATATTTTTTGAAATTTATTTTTATTTGATTTGGTTCATAGCAAGAATAACATATATACTCACTTGGGTACAGAATTTATCTTGCCCTACAGGAGAGTAGAATAGGAAAGAAAAAGGAAAATGCAAATGGGAGTACTGAAAGAAAGGGGCAGAAAGGTGGGCTTATATAGGAAAGGAAGGGGAAAAGAAAAGAAGTGTGATAGAAGGGATGGAAGATGGCAGGAGTTGGGGACAGAAGGAAAACTTTGGTGAGAAGGGATAAGGTGAAAGGATAAATAAGGGGACAATGACTCTCTCATTAAATGGAAATGGATAACAGCATTACAAATAAGAATCTCATTATGTGACAAGAAAGATATTTGAAGCACAGAGAATAATGGTAAAAGGCTGGTGTAGAATATATTGTGTTTCAGCTGAAGTATAACAGTCTTGATCTCAGACAAAAAAAAAAAAACAAACAATACTCTCAGGGCACCTCAAATTCCATCTCTCAGACCTAGATAAATCTAACCACAAGTAAATAAGAAAGAAGGAAAGAAGTTAAGAAGAAGGAAAAAAAGTTAGAAAAAGTTAGACCTCAGGAGAAAATTGAATGGAGATAGATAGACAGACAGACAGACAGATAGATAGATCTTTCTTTTTATTTAATTAGCTATCTCTATTACACTGGGGCATGAAGTAAAGTAAATTGATCATGTATTATGTGATAAAAACTTCATAGTGAAGCAAAAAGGCAGAAATATTAATTGTATGATTTTCAATTCATGATGCAAGAGAGTCATGGAGATAGACACTAAAAATGAACTTGAAATTAAAAAAATTCCAATCCTCAACAAATATTGAGTCAACAACATATCATAGAAAGAAGGACAATAAAGAGGCAGCATACAAAATATTAAGAGATGCAATCAAAGCAGTTCTTCTGGAAAATTTTGTATCTCTAATTGTTTACATAAATCTAATAGAGAACTAGGAGATAAGTGAATTAAGCATGCACGTATAAAAGACATTTTTTAAAATCCCCAATTAAATACCAAATTTGAAATTTATAAAATCAAAGGAAAGAATAGAATTGGAAATAATAAAACTATTGTACTAAGTAATGAAACTCAGAGCTGGTTTTATGGGAAAAATATATAAACTTTTGCCTAATTTGATTAGAAAAAGGGAAGGAAGAAAGAAAACCAAATTACAGTTATCAAAAATGAAAAGGTTAAGCTCACCACCAAAAATGAGGAAAAAAGAAATGATTAGGAGATATTTTTCTTAGCTACAAGCCAAGAAATCTGAAACTTTAAATAAAATGGATGCATACTTAAGGAAATATAAATTGTCCAGGTTAATATTAGAGAAAATAAAGATAAAAAATATTTTAGAAATAAAAAAATTGAATATGCCATTGGAATATACACTAGAAAAAATTTCCAGAGCCAGCTGGACTTAGAAGTGAATTTGTCCAAATATTTAAATAACAATTTCAATGCTATGTAAACTATTCAGAAAAATTGGTTTGGGGGTAGTCCTACCAAATTACTTTTATGATATAAATATAATGGAGATAGCTAAACAAGGAAGATGCATAATAGAGAAAGAAAAAAATATCATTTTCCCTGATAAATATTCATTCAAGAATCTTATTACTTTTTTTTTTCTGTCAGTTACATGTAAATCAATTTTTAAAGATATTTTCAAATGTTGAGTTTCAGATAATCTCCCTCCCTAACCTCATCTTATGGAGAAGGTACATGTGATGTTATGCAAAACATTTCCATAAAAGCCCTGTTGTGGAAAAAAAACATACTAATTTCCTTCTCCCCCTCTAAAAATTATCAGGAAGAATAAAATAAAAATGTATGTTTCAATCTGCATTTAGATTATAACAATTAGTTATTTCTCTTGGTATGGATAACGTTTTTCATCAAAAGTCCTTCCAAATTGTCTTGGAATTGCTAAGAATAACAATGATGCTCAATTTATCATATTGCTATAACCTGTATACTTTGCATTTCACTTTACATGAATGTTATGGGCCAGAGCTCTTACTTGTAACAAGGATTACTGACTCAGTAGAACTGATAAGAAAATGTATATCTAGTTTAGCATGGTGATTAATAGTTCTCTAGTTCAGTATGATTGATTTAATCTTACAAAAAATAATGGTTCCCTAGTGATATAATGATTAGTTTATTCTCAGTATACTGTAAATGATCTAATTATAATAGAACATATAAACTGGGACAAACTCAGCCAAGGTCAGACTCGGAGAAGACAGAGGACTGAAGGAAGGAGTTCAAACTCTCAAAGCCAAGGAGAGAGATTCATTCCCTCCATCTCACACTATGGTGGTGCCTGGCCTGTCCTCCTACATTTCCTCCACTGGGACCAAGCTAGCCCAGGCCCCAGGCAAGGAGATAATAAAAAATTTGGACTTTAACACCTGGTTATTCTTGCGGTGATTATTTTACTGAAAAGAAGACTGCTCCAGAGACCTGCAGAAAACTAATCAGAACACTACACATGAACTCATGAGAGGTTTTTTTTTTTTTTTTTTTCAGATTTTTTTATACTACCCTGCTCTTCATTTATTATTATTTATTTATTATTCTAGCACAATATTATTCCATCATAGTCACGTGCAAAAATTTATTGTCATTTCCCCATTTATGGGGAAATTCCTATAATTTCTTTATTTCCTCAAGTTCCAATTCTTTATTATGAAAAAAAAGATGCTACAATTATTTTTGTACATACAGATCATTTTAAAATTTCTTGGGATATATGCCTAGTAGTGATATTGTTAGTTCAAATGGTATCCATAGTTTTATAGCCCTTTGGGCATACTTACAAATTACTCTACAGGATGGTGGAATGTATTCAGAATTCCACCAACAATCAATTAATATCTCATTTTTTGTCATTGCATCAAATATTTGTCATTTTCCTTTTCTGGCCTATTAGTCAAACTAATAGGTCTGTGATATGACTTCCTCGGAATTGTTTTAATTTTCATTTCTACAACAAATAGAGAGATAGAATATTTTTATGGCTAAAAATAGCTTGATCACTTTATCTGAAAATTGAATCTTTTGTTTATTTGCCAATTGGGGATTGGCTTTTATTTAAACAAAATTGAGTCAATTCTCTATATGTTTGAGAAATGAAGCTTTTATCAGAGAAAGTTGCTTCAAAATTATTTTCACAATAACTGTTTCTAACTTCCCCCACACACCATTTATTCTTTTTTTTTTCCTCTCCATTCATCTTCTCCCTCTTCAAAAGTATTTTGCTTCTGGCCACCCTTTCCCCTAATCTGTCCTCCATTCTATCATTCTACCCACTTCTCACATCCTCTTCCTCTCCTACTTTCCTGCAGGATTAGATAGATTTCTATACAACTGAATGTCTGTATCATTCCCTGTTTGAGCCAATTCTGATGAGAGAAAGATTTCCCCCTCCCTCTCTTCTCCTGCACTGTAAAAATGTGTTTTTTTTTTGTCTTTGTTATGGCAGATAATTATGCCATTCCACCTCTACCATTCCCTTTTCCCCAATATATCCCTCTCTTACTCCTTAATAGTTTTTAGATATTATCCCTTCTTATTCAATGCACATCTGTGGCCCCTGTCTATATAAATTCCTTCTAACTACCCTATAATGAGAAAGCTCTTATGAATTACAAGTATCATTCTCCCATTTAGTGATATATAGAAATAAGTCCTCTTAAATCCCTTATGCTTTCCCTTTCCTGATTACTCTCTAATGCTTCTTCTGAGTCATGTATTTGAAAATCAAATTTTCTATTATGTTCTTCCTTGGCCTGAGATCAATTATGATTTTTTTTGGAGGCTTTGGATGTAGAAACTTGACTTTGTTATCTTCTTCTGAATGTGTTTTGATTTTCCTTGTAACCATAGTAACTTTCATTGCTCAGAATTATTTTTCCTTTTCTTTGTTTATTTTCCCAATTTATTACTTGACTTTTTATGCTTTTTGAAAGTAGAGTTCAGTTTACAGAGTATAAGGCTTACTGCCCCTGGATTTAGAGGTTTTGTGCAACTGTTTTCAGAGATCCTTTTATGAACCTATAAGTTTGTACTTCTTTCATGATGGTATGATTCAAAGGGAAGTGTGTTATTACTCTCCTAGTTTGTGCTCTAGTTTGTTGGTAACATTAAGCATTCTTTTCTGCTCTGGAACTATTAGGAGGGTCTCTGCTTTACTATGGCAGCAAGTTCTAGTGGTCTGGTGAACTTCCCAGCTCCAGAATTATGAGCCAGGACTGTATACTGGATTGGAATACAGATAAAGTGATAAAAATTCTGTCTCAATGGTAGCTAAGATACCCTTATAATCTCCTCTGATGAACTTTTTGATCCCCTTAGTATCTGTGGGCTGCAATCTCTAGAAGAAATTATTGCTGCTGCTAATTCAGTGGCTCCCAAGGTCTGCTCCTCATTTTCTGAATCTGTGGTTATGCTGGTTCTCTCTTACCTTGGTGTGAAAAACTTTTCCTTCCTTACTTGTAAGTTAATTTTGACTGGGAAATTGTTTGATTCAATCCCCTTGCAATTTCTGATACTCTAAAATTTATTTAGATTTATTATTTAAAGTTATATGGAATGGATTGGTTCGCGAGTTCAGTATGAGTCTCTGCCTCTACTCCATCATTTTGTCTCCACTTCTAATGCAAAAAAATTTAAATAAAATATTGGCAATGAGATTATAGCAATTTATCATGAAGATAATGCAGTATGAATGGATGGAATTTGTGCCAAGAAAGAGGGAATGGTTCAATGTTAGAAAAACTACCTGCACAAAATATATATAATATCAACAAAAAGCAACAAAAATCCAACAATCATCTCAATAGATGCAGAGAAATATTTCTATTAGCAACAGAGAGTATATAAATGAAGTTTTCCTTAAAATGGTAAGCAATATCTATCTAAAATCATGACAAACTATATATAATAGGGAGAAGATAGAAGCCTTCCCAATACTATCAGAGCTGAAACAAGGATGACTAATATCATCTATATTATTCAATACTGTACTAACTAGAAATTGAAAAAAATAGACTAGTCAATCAGGAAGGAATGCTATAACTGATATATTATCATTATATATTTAGATAATTTACTTAAATTATTTATTCCATGATATACAATAAATCTATCAAAAATTATTTTATAGTACTAGAAAAAAGTAACAAAAATCATTTAAAAGAACAAGAAGTGAATATTATCAAGGGACAAGGAGAAAAATACAGAAGAAGGTAACTTTGTTATACTGTGGTGAGCTTTTTCTTCTCAAAAAGCAGCCAGGTGATAAAAGTTCAGATCTTTTATTATCCCAATATAGCCCGGTTAGCTTAGAGGCCTATCTCTCTGCTTGGTTCCAAGAGCTCTCTCCGAATGTCACCAAATCCAAAGGTCTGGTCCTTCAGCCTCTGCCTCTGCTTTCTCAGCCTCCAGCCAGCTCCAACTCTTCATGTCATTCCGCTGAAATCTCGACTTGTAGCATCTTCACTCTGAAGAACTCTCCGACTGGCCCATTGGCCTATTTATGCTCCTTCCAGAGAGAGGGATTATGGGTAGTTCTACTTAGTACCTTGTTTCAGGTTCTGCCCAAAACATCTTCTTGTAAGATTAGATCAACTCTAATTACTTAGCAGTTAGTAAGGATTCCAACATTATACCAGGATTAAAAGTATATTGTAACATAGCAAACTCAAAACTATTTTATGCCAGTTAAGAAATAGAGGGGTAAATCAATAACATATAAGGTATACAAGACATAGCAACAAATGACTATAGTCATTTCTTTGATATACTCAAAGATTCCAGCTTCTTGGATAAGAATTCACCATTTGACAAAAACTTTTAGAAAAACTAAATAAACTAGTTTTAGAATAAACTAATAAAACTTAAGTAGAAACTAAGCATAGACCAACATTTCATACCCTATGACAAGATAAGATTAAAATGGATATTATTTGATATAGAAATAAAAGTTGAAAACATAAGGCAATTAAAGAAGTAAGGGACAGTTTACCTGTCAGGACTATGGAGAAGAAAGATTAATGACCAATCAAAATATAAAGAGCACTATGAAATAGAGAATAAATAATTTTATTACAGTAGATTAAAAAAAGTTTTATACAAATAAAACTAATGTAATCAAGACTAGCAATAAAGCCGAAAGCTGGGAAACAATTTTGATTCTGTATTTCTAATAAAGGCCTTATTAAAAAAAAAAAACATAGATAGATAGATATATAGATAGAACTTGTAAGAAATGTCTAACAGGATGATTATAGAGAGGCTTGAAAAGACTTACATGAACTAATACTGAGTGAAATGAGCAGAACCAGGAGATCTTTATATACTTCAACAACAATACTGTATGAGGATGTATTCTGATGGAAATGGATATCTTCAACAAAGAGAAGATCTACTTCAGTTCCAATTGATCAATGATGGACAGAATCAGCTACACTCAGAGAAGGAACATTGGGAAATGAGAGTAAACCGTTTGCATTTTTGTTTTTCTTTCCAGGTTATTTTTACCTTCTGAATCCAGTTCTTCCTGAGCAACAAGAGAACTGTTCGGTTATGCACACATATATTGTATTTAGCATATACTATAACATATTTAACATGTATAAGACTGCCTGCCATCTAGGAGAGGAAGTAAAGGGAGGGAAGGGAAAAATCGGAAAAGAAGTGAGTACAAGGGATAATGTTGTAGAAATTACCCATGCATATGTACTGTCAATAAAAAGTTGGGTGTACCCTCAGTTTCAATTATTTGGCACTTCAAAGAAAGCTGCTAAAAACATGTTTTTACTGCCATATAAATTTTCAAAAGATACAAACAGGCAGTTTTCAGCTGAAGAATTCAAAGCTCTCTATAATCATATAAAAAAATCCTTGTTGCTATTGATTAGAGGAATGTAAGTTAAAAGAATCTTGTAGTACTACCTTATACCCTCTAGATTGTCTAATATGATACAAATGAAAAAAGATGAATATTGAACAAGATGTGAGGAAACTGGGCAATTTCTGATGGAGTTGTGAACTGATTCAAATATTCTGGAGAGCAATTTGGAACTATGTCCAAAGGACTATAAAATTGTGTATACCCTTTGATTCAATACC
Organism: Antechinus flavipes; assembly: GCF_016432865.1. NCBI lineage: Eukaryota > Metazoa > Chordata > Mammalia > Dasyuromorphia > Dasyuridae > Antechinus > Antechinus flavipes. Next base: position 603,976,310 of record NC_067398.1, read on the forward strand.
ACAATATCTCAAAGAGATCATAAAAAATGGCAGTAAAAACATGTTTTTAGCAGCTTTCTTTGAAGTGCCAAATAATTGAAACTGAGGGGACACCCAACTGAGGAATGGCTAAGTCAATGAACTGAACATGAATGTAATGGAATAATATTATCCTATAAGATGTGATGAGTAGATGAATTTATGAAAATCTGATAAGACTTACATGAACAGATGCTGTGCAATGTAACCCCAGAAGAATATTGTACACTATATCAGAAATATTATGTAATGATCAACTATGATAGACTTATCTCTTCTCATTAATTCAGTGATCCTAGAAGATTCCAAAAGACTTGTGATGGAAAACACTATCTACATTTGCAAAAAAAAAAAATTATGAAGTCTGAATATATATCAAAACATTTTATTCTCTTTTTATTTTCTTTCTCTTTGCTTTCCCTTTTGTTTTGCTTTTACTTTCACAACCTGACTAATGTGGATTGATATCTAATATGATTGTTTATGTACAAGCTATGTCACATTTCTTACTATCTTGGAGGGGAGGGAATAAGAGAAGAAATAGGGAACTTAAATATTAAAGAAATGAATTTTGAAAACTATCTTTACATATAATTGGAAAATACTATTGAGTGGGAAAAATAAATATTTTGAGTAAAAATGTGGAAAAGAGATTTAATAATCAGTTCAATCCAATCAATAATTATTAAAATCTACATTTTATGCATTATGCACCATATTCTTACAAATGGGAAACTATTTAATGTACTTATTTACTTTTAATAGTTATACTGAGAATTAAATGATATGTTACAATTTTGAACATCTGCATTGCTTTTCTTTTTTAAAAAGACATTAGTGTTTTTAAAAAATATCCTTGTAATCCTTGTCAGTCCTAAACCAAGATTTAATTTCTTTTTGATTTAATTTTTTTTTTATTTTCATATCATTTCAAAATAATAGATCAATAACCCTGAATACATGGAAAACAATTTCCATGATTTTTCTAGTCATCCTTTCAATAAACACTTGGATTCAACATGTATTTTTTGAGTACTTCAAAAATATTCCACTCACTGGAATCCAAAGACAAGTTTTATCATAACCCCTGAAGTTAAGGAGATTATGTTCTACTTTAGAAAAGTAGTCGTATATTTAAATATATACCTATAGGATATAATGAAAATGCGAACTAATTTCTGGATGTGGGGGCACAAATATTCATAGAAAATACCAAAGACAAAAATACAGCTTTTGTAGAAGATGGAATACAAGCTGATTTTTAAAAACAAACAAACACCCTTACAGTTCCATGAGGCCGAAAAGAAAATGAAAATATGAAGAGAAAAAAAAAAAAAAAACCTAAAAATATCTGTATTAATTGTTAGCATTTATAACATTACTAAATTGCTAGGCACTATGTTAAACACTTTACAATTATTATCTAATATGATTCTCAAAACAATCTGAGGAGGGAGGTGCTATTTTAATGCACATTTGACAGAGGAGGAAACTGACATGCAAAGGCTATGCAACTTGCCAAAGGTAAAGAGTATCTGAAACAAGATTTGAATTCTGGTCTTCTCACTCCAGGCCTGGCTCTGTATAGTTTTATTTAAATTTGCTAAGAATTGGAAGAAAGGAATACTTTGAAGGAAAAAAAAAAGGTTTAAATGAAAAGCTCCAGGATAGAAAAATATACGGGATTGTTGTTTCTATTCTAAATGATGTCTGAATTAGAATTATACATAAAATATTTTGTGATGTTGTCTTTCACTGGACTACTTACTCATGGCGGTGAATACATTTTATATCATTATAGATAATAACTATTATCTGGCAAGCTATTTTCCTGGAATCTCTAAACATGCTAAAATTGGCTAGAGAAGTCTAAAACACCTTGCTGAATTTATTAGTCTTATTAAATGTACAGGTGAAATAAACAATTTTATGACAGAGCACAGCTTCTCTGACAAGGCTTTCATTATTTGTGAACCAGCAAATTGTCAATTAGAGATCTGTCAGGCAATATGAGTAAAAACAAAGCGATTCTAAAAGTACTAACACTGGTAAAATCTATACACTGTGCCAAGTCGTGCTGGGATAATGGAGTCATTTTTGTTCTCTGTTAGCTCTTGTCCTAATTAACACCTAATGTGAAACAGATAGGTCATGTTAGACTTAACCTAGTTCCCCTGCAGTTCTGTGGTTCTGTTTCTGCACATTAGATCCTGCTCTGCCAGCAATAGGACAGAGATTGTTCACCACTGTTAACTGAACACCCATTGTGTTCATAACACAGTTAAAGAAACAAAGAAACTTATAAGGGAAAACTTGTCCTGACTAGCTTTGTGGAGGATCTCAGTTCCAACCCGAATCCTTGGTCAGAGAAGAGGAGAGAAGAGACAGGACTCAGGTGAATAGTCAAACATGGAGTCTATTTATTTCAAATTCTCTCAGCCTTATATACCCTAATATCTTTATATAACCAAAGCACATTGTGCCTGAGCTAACTATGTATTGCTCATGCGGTATATACAAATTGCTATTGTATGTAGTTTGCCACTTGGTATCATCACTCTGCTTTAATCACAACAGATTGTCATTGCCCCCCGACTTCTCAAGAAGGTCGAGAGCCCTTATGGGAGATTGGGAGCCAAACCAGACATTATCATCAGTTTTCCTCTGGGCTGAAGTGTCTTATACCTCACCCAGAGTTTCCCCACTGACTGTGACCCTCTACAGGAAAAAAGAGCTTCCTTGCTGTATTATTTCCATGCCCAACCACCCCTCTAATGGAAGGAATCTTCTCTATTATACTTCATGACAGGTGACCTTTCAATTTCTCTTCTATGGACTGTCATGATGTTAAGAAAGAGGGGAGAAAAAGCCCTCCCTCCCTACCTCTGTCTGTCTCTCGGTCTCTCTGTCTCTGCCTCTATGTCTCTTTCTCTATTTCTGTCTCTGTCTCTGTCTCTCTGTCTCTCTGTCTCTCTCTGTCTCTGTCTCTGTCTCTGTCTCTTTCTCTCTCTGTTTCTCTCTCTCTCTCTACCTCATCATTTAAGTAGTCTTCCATTTTGTAGTTTTAAATTCTCATGTCTCCTTCATTTCTCATACCCAATTACCACATTAAGAAAAATCATCACTGAAATATTTCTTGTGTCCACATATAGCACCTATTTACAAAGCTACTAGAGTAGTTAATGGTAGATAATGTCTTCATTATCATCCATTATATCTACTGAAATAGGGTAACAATGGGTTGGCAAATATACTAATCCAAATTCAATCCCCTTCATTCTCTGATCTCATCAGTATCAAAACAACCTTCTTTTGATGAGTTAATGAGCATTTTATATATTGTTATATGTACTTATACTTAAATATATGGTCATGTAATTAGGGCAACAATCACGTCTTATCTAATATATATACATACATATATATAACAATCAAAATGTAAATTGATTAATTTCAATTCTCTGATTTATTACTTTTGTTTTTCATTCCTGAAAGATAAATGTTTTTAAAAATAGCAAAACAAATACACAATGAATTTCTGATTTTTAGATTATCAAAAGATATATTTTCTATGCTATTTTTATCATTTGAAAATCTACTCAACAAACATTTATTAAGCACCACATATTAATATTCATTCTAAATATTTGGTATGCAAAGAAAGGGAAAACAAACAAAAATAAGTAAAATGAGAAAAACATCAAAACAGTCCCTTTGATGATCTTACTTTTAAAGAGGGGACTAACAAGCAATCCGCTGTGTACATAGAGACATCAGCCAGAACTCTACTAACATAGTTCAGGTATAAGATGATAGAAGCAGAGAATAATATGGTGTATTTCAGAGATGATTCAGCAGGGATAACAAAATATAGCATGTAGAGTTAGAGAAGTAATGGATAATGTGAGGAATTGAGGATGCCACTTAGGTTACAAGCTTATGAAACTGGGAAGAAAGTAGTTCCATGAAAAATAATAGGCAATTTAGGAAGACAAGAGAGTTTGAGGGGAAAATGAATTCACCTCTGGAAATATTGGATTTAGGATTTCCTCAGAAATTTAAAGTGGCTCCATAATTTAATGTAACTTTATTTTTGAAAGCCCATGGAATGAAAAATACATCACTAGACATTGGATACATACAACAACTACAGAGAAATCCCCATAAATATATGTTTCCAGATGTATATTTTATGTATGTACATATAATACACATGTCTGATGGAGAAATATTTCCACACATACATACATACATATCTTATACATGATCATGTGTGTGTGTGAATCCAATGATCTGCATAATATTTTGCAATCTATAAATTTTCAAGAATTATGGTTGAAATTCTGGAGAACAATTTGTAACTATGCTCAAAAAGTTATCAAATTGTGCATACCCTTTGAACCAGCAGTATTACTACTGGACTTATAACCCAAAAAGATCTCAACACAAGGAAAGGGACCCACATGTGCAAAAATGTTTGTGGCTGCGCTCTTTGTAGTGGTGAGAAACTGGAGACTGAGTGGATGCCCATCAATTGGAGAATTGCTGAATAAATTATGGTATATGAATGTTATGGAATATTAATGTTCTATAAGAAATGACCAACAGGATGATTTCAGAGAAGCCTGGAGATACTTACATGAATTGATGCTAAGTGAAATGAGGAGAATCATCATTACATGGCAACAACAAGACTATACGATGTTTAATTCTGATGGACATGGTTCTTGTCAACAATAAGATGATCCAAACCAGCTCCAATTGTTCAGTGATGAAGAGAGTCATCTACACCCAGAGAGAGGACCATGGGAAATGAGTGTAGACCACAACATAGTATTTTCACTCTTTCATATTGTTTGCATGCATTTTTGCTTTCCTTCTTTGTTTTTTTTTTTTCTTTCTAGATCCATTTTTTTTTCTTGTACAGCAAAATAACTGTATAAATATGTATACATATTTTGGATTTAGCATGTTTCAACATATTTAACATGTATTGAACTACCTGCTATCTAAAAGAGAGACTGGGGGAAAGGAGAGGAAATTTTGGAATGAAAGGTTTTGCAAATATCAATGTTGAAAAATTACCCATGAATGTTTTGTAAATAAAAAAGCTATAATAATAATAATAAAAGAACAGAGAGAAAAAAGAAGGAAAAAAAAGGAATTGTGATTGATTTGAATCAAATACAACTGTAGTGTGCTGAAGAAGTCTTAAACATAAAACATAAACACCTACTTGTATAGGAAAATACATATAAATGTAAACATATGCTCATCTGTCATCTATCTATTAATTTATCTATCAAAATATACATATATATGTATATATGTATGTCTATCTTGCATTTGTCTAATTGATTTATCTATTTTGTACACACACCTATAAACACACAACTAAACATGTACATAGATTCAGTAAATAAAAAAAAAATTTCACTATCTCTCTTTTCTAGCACAATAGTAAATATGTAAGAAAAAATGTTGAAGAGCCACTTTAGTATTCTGAAAATAGTAAAAGTATGAAGACAATATAAAATATGCTTTTTAATAATCTATAAATTTGAAATTGATTTTATATTTTAATTCCTATTTTATAAAAATAAAATATTTTATATTTTTTGGGAAAGGGAAAAGAGATACCCAGAGATTAGAGATTCAATTAATAAAACTAGTGTTGCCCACAATTACTATGAATAGAATATATATAGGTGTTAGAATCCTAGTGTTAACTCAAATTGAAACAAGGGGATAATTCAAGGGAGATGTTAGAATCCTATTGTTAACTCAATGGAATTGATACAATGCTTATTGGTTCACACCTTAGAGGGAATCCTTACAAAGTGATAAGTCAGTTGCCTAATTTAGCATGGTACTTAGCAAATCCTCTAGCTCACTAATGTATTTAAGTACTCATTGGAGTTCACACTTTTGGGAGATTCACAAGTTAGTATTCAGTATGAGATTCACAAGTCAGAAACTCATAATCCCACTCTCAGATCCCATAATCCCACTCTCTCAGAGGACGAGTCAACCTTTGGGAGATCATATATAAGAAGCTGACAGAGGCTCAGTAGAGAGAAGTCACTTTGGAAGATTGAAAGCCATGAGTCAGAGTTGAGACAGAGGCAGAGGCAAAGGACAAACTGCAAGCACTCTTGGAACCAAGCAGAGAGATAGGCCTCTAAGAAAATTAACCGGGTTATTTGGGAGGAAGAAATAAAAGATCTGAACTTTTAACATCTGGCTGTATTTGGAGTGATTATTACTTTTAGCCGAAACTAAGGCTGCCTCCAGAAAACCTCCCCAAGAAACCTGCTCTCAGAGAAAACCATTATATTATAAAAAAGAAGAGAACACCACATTTAGGTAGCTAGTCTTAGATGCAAGAAGCCCTAAGTTCAAATCCAGTCTCTGACACACAGGAGTTGTGGGCCAGTAACTGTGTTTAATATCTCAGTACAAAAGGCATATATATATGTGTGTGTGTGTGTGTGTGTGTGTATATGTGTGTGTGTGTGTGTGTGTGTGTGTGTGTGTATAAAACTATGGTTAAAAAGAAGATATACTTCTTAAGTAGAAATTTGCTCAACCACTGATTTTTCTATAAAAGTGAAACCATTCCTATTTCTGTCCACCTTTCACTATAATATGAATGCTTTAAAAAAAGTCAATTTTCATTATACACAGCAACAACAAGATCATATGATGATCAATTCTGATGGACATGGCTCTCTTCAACAATGAGAGGATTCAAACCAATTTCACTTGTTCAGTAATGAAGAGATCCATATACACCCAGAGAGAGACTCTGGGTACCACAGAGTATGACTGTGGAACACAACATAGCATTCTTACCCCATCTGTTGTTATTTGCTTGCATTTTTTTTCTCAGTTTTTCTTTTCCTTCCTTCTTGATCTGATTTTTCTTGTGCAGCAAGATAGCTGTATAAATATGTATACATATATTGGATTTAACATATATTGGACTATCTGTCAGCTGGGTGAGGGGATGGGGGAAGGATGAGAAATTTTGGAACAAAAGGTTTTATAAAGATCAATGTTGGAAAAATTACCCATGCATATGCTTTAAAATAATTAATTGTTTGAGTAATAAAAAAAAGTGGATCTTACTGTTTTCTGTCTAGGAAAAAGAAGTGGAAGAAAAGGAGGGAGAAAAATTTGGAACAAAAAGTTTTGTAAGGATAGATGTTGATTATACTTGAACATATTTAACATGTATTGGTCAACCTGCCATCTGGGGAAGAGGTGGGGGAAAAGAGGGAAAAAGTTGAAACAAAAGGATTTTCAACTGTCAATGCTGAAAAATTACCTATGCATATATCTTGTAAATAGAAAGCTATAATAAAAAAAATCATAAATCAAGTCCAAAATAATAGGTATGATACTAATTAGGCTGCCTACTTTACAGGAATTCCTGGGATGAGAATAACACATTGGAAATTATGAAATGTTATATGCCTGGGAGCTACTAATGTATTCAGGGTTATGAAGATGATTTTGTAACCTCATTCAAGTGAGGTTTCCTGTTATTTAACATCATAGACAGCCTTGTGCTAATTGGTGGTGTGTTGGATTTCAAAAAGTGGGCTTTTGGTATCAATAAAAAGTTTTTTTTTAGTTAAAAAAAGGTAAATGTTGAAAATGGTTGCATGTATTTTGAAAATAAAAATCTATCATTTTAAAAAGAAGTCGATCTTAGAAATATTAGAGTGAGTCATATTACACAATACTTAAAACTCCAATATATCAAAGTATAGTAAGAAACCATTTATTGTTATCATATGACTCATATATGTCACTGTTGACAATAACAATAAAATAACAAATAGCAATTTTTCAGTTCTCTTATATATGCATACATATATTATATGGCAGATTAAAACAGTATATTTATTTTTACATATCTCTGTATTAGTCATACTGGGGGAAAATATCAGAATAATAGGGAAAATTATAAGAAACAAAAACAAGACAAAAAAGAAGGTGAAAATATTATACATTGATCCACCTTCAGTCTCCAGAGTTCTCTCTGGATATTGATGGCATTTTCTTTCCCCATTTTATGGAAATTAGCAGTTCTATCTTTAAAAATTCTTAAAACAAGAAGGAAAAATAGTATGAAGAGAAGACATAGCTTAGACGTATTTTTGGTCTATTCCATTTTCATCTTTGACTTTTGAAAAGGCCTCCTTAATTCTTAACAAATATAATGTAATTAAGGGGTTATTTAACCCATTTAATACAAGAAGCTTTCTGATTTTTTTTTTTTTTAATTTTGGTTATAGAAAGAAAAGGAGTTGGTAGCTGAAGAAAACCAGGAAAAACTCTCCTTGTGTCTACTGAGACAAGCTTTAGGACAAAAAGGCATTTGAAGAGAAGTTGAATAAAGGATCTAGAGAGGCAAAATAAGTGGTTTTAATGGACACAAAGAACATTATCTTAAAGTGACTATCTGGGGACACTGCCTTCAATTCATTTACTCTCATCTTCACAAACCACTCCCATTAAGCCACCTGCCTCATGGCTCACCAAGGAGCAGCTAGCCACACAGGAATGGATTTCATGGCTAGGTATAGATTCCTTTATATGTGTTAATTGAATCAATTATCTTGTGCTCCAGCTGTCTTGCCACATTCATTCTGGACCAAACACAAATGAGGAAAGATGAGTAAAACATATAAGCAATAGTTGTCATTGTGCTGCATCTCTGAAAACTATTCCAATTCTCTCTCTCTCTCTCTCTCTCTCTCTCTCTCTCTCTCTCTCTCTCTTTCTGTTTGTCACTGTCTCTCTGTCTCTGTTTCTCTTTCTTTCGCTTTCTTACATGCACACATTCACACAAATACAGAGAGAAAAAGAGAGACACTAGCAAAGACACACAGAAAGAGTATTACTTTAACTTTGAGAACAAAAGCGTGGGAGTAATAGTGATGGACAAGAGAAACAGTTGAATATTTGCAATGGTTACAAATAGTTCAAATTCTGGTCAAAGGAAAAATTGATCTCTTAAAGTATTCAGTTCTTTCACATTATATATTTCCAAGTCTATAAATAGTAAAGTATCTTCTTTACCTAATAAATCAAAGGTATAAAGAAACCTAACCTATATAAGTAGAATATAGCAATGAAGTTGAATAATCTGTAAGGTTGGATCCACATCTCTGAAATTCTAATTATCATTAATATTCAGTTAGTGGCAATATCTTTGGCCTTTGAGGGCTTAGGGTTGGGTGAGCTGTTGTTCATTTTTGCATATTTAATACTTAGATTCTCTTGAAAACTATTAGGCACTATCAAACTCAACTGGAACTAGTAAAAGTAGCAAAAGGCCTTGAGTCCATATGTTATAAAGTTAAATTGAAGAACTAAGCATCTTTTCCCTGCTGATCTCTTAAAGACAGCCTTGTCAGATGGGAAGACTTAGGTATAATAGCATCTTGCCTTTCCCTCGCATGCTTCACATAGCATAAATTCTCCATAAAGACTGCTGGGGACAGACTGAGCATCTTCTTTCAGCCTCAAAACAGTCACTTCCATCTGTCCCAGAAGAAATCAATTTCCAACTCCCGTGGCCACTTCAATCTTTCAAGTAGGATGGAGGAAACCTACAGTGATAAGATCAATGCTCCCTTTGTCTGCAGGCCCCTTATTTTCTCCATCGACTGGATAGGGGAATGACAGCTTTTATTCAACAATAAACAATCTTACATTTGATCATACTGTTCCCATACTAGTTATTCTGAATTCCGGTAGCTAAACATTCACAACCCACACATCCAACCTCATTCTTCATTCACATTCTCTTAAATCCGCTCACCCTAAAGTTTCATCTTAAATCCACTTAAATTTTTACTTTGCAACTCAGAGATTCCAGTTACATAGCCAAAAGTTTTCTCTACATTTCAAAAATATTCCTCTCCTACTTGTTCCATCTTCTTGCTATTTCTGAAAATTCTCTCCCCTTTTACAGCCTTTTTAATTACCCTTTTCAGTACTGATTGTAATTTTATTTATTCTCTGTGGCTCACTGTTTGAGGTAGGCAGGTTAGAAACATTTTGCTCTCTATTGTATTTCCAGGTTCTCAGAGGAAGGAAAAGAACCTGGAAATACAATAGAGAGCAAAATGTTCTCTTCCTTCCTCTGTCATTCAATAAACACTCTTTCTCTAGGTTTCATGCTAGTCATATCTTTGGTCCAATCAAAATTCTGGTTGCTATTATCTATAGAACCATTCCCCAAATAAGTCATTCTTCTGCCTCAATGACTTTGATATACAGCTCAAAATATTTTTTCTCATCCCCAACCCTTGCCCTCATATTAGGAGACTTCAAAAGGGATATTGATTCTCATTCAATATCCTAACTACACAATTCCTGAAACTTCTCACCTCTACTATATACAATGATAGTCATATTTTCTGGTCTTGCCTTCACAAGCAAATGTATAATAAGGGGAAATTTTATATTCTTAGAGGCTTACTTGAAGAAAATAGAAAAAGAGAAGATCAATGAATTGGGCCTGCAACTTAAAAAGTTAGAAAAAGACCAAATTAAAAACCCCCAATCAATTACTAAACTTGAAATTCTAAAATTAAAAGGAGAAATTAATAATATAGAAAGTAAAAAAAAAAAACTATTGAACTAATAAATAAAACTAAGAGTTGGTTTTATGAAAAAAAAAACAATAAAATTGATAAACATTTGGTAAATCTGATTAGAAAAAGGAGAGAGGGAAATCAAATTAGCAGTCTTAAAAATGAAAAAGGAGAACTTTCCACTGATGAAGAGGAAATTAAAGAAATAATAAGGGGTTACTTTGCCAAACTTTATGCCAATAAATTTGATAAATTCAGCAAAATGGATGACTACCTCCAAAAATATAGGCTTCCCAGATTATCAGAGGAGGAAGTAAATTGCTTAAATACTCCCATTTCAGAAAAAGAAATAGAACAAGCTATTAATCAACTCCCTAAAAAAAAATCCCCAGGGCCAGATGGATTTACATGTGAATTCTACCAAACATTCAAAGAACAATTAGCCCCAGTGCTTTATAAACTATTTGAAAAAATAGGGAATGAAGGAGTCCTACCAAATTCCTTTTATGACACAGACATGGTACTGATACCTAAACCAGGTAGGTTGAAAACAGAGAAAGAAAATTATAGACCAATCTCCCTAATGAATATTGATGCTAAAATCTTAAATAAGATATTAGCGAAAAGACTACAGAAAATCATTCCCAGGATAATACACCACGATCAAGTAGGATTTATACCAGGAATGCAGAGCTGGTTGAATATTAGGAAAACTATCAGTATAATTGGCCATATTAATAATCAAATTAACAAAAACTATATGATCATCTCAATAGATGCAGAAAAAGCATTTGATAAAATCCAACATCCATTCCTATTAAAAACTCTTGAGAGTATAGGAATAAATGGACTTTTCCTTAAAATAATCAGTAGCATCTATTTAAAACCAACAGTAAGCATCATATGTAATGGGGACAAACTGCAACCATTGCCAATAAGATCAGGAGGAAAACAAGGTTGCCCACTATCACCGTTACTATTTAATATTATATTAGAAATGCTAGCTTTGGCAAGAAGAGTTGAGAAAGAGATAAAAGGAATAAGAATAGGCAATGAGGAAAACAAATTATCACTCTTTGCTGATGATATGATGGTATACTTAGAGAACCCTAGAGACTCTACTAAAAAGTTATTAGAAACAATCCACACCTTCAGCAAAGTTGCAGAATACAAAATAAACCCACATAAGTCATCAGCATTCTTATATATCACTAAAACCCAACAGAGTTACAAAAAGAAATTCCATTTAAAGTAACTACTGATTGTATAAAATATTTAGGAATCTATCTACCAAGGGAAAATCAGAAACTTTATGAGCGAAATTACAAAACACTTTCCACACAAATTAAGTCTGATCTAACCAACTGGAAAAAATATTAAATGCTCTTGAATTGGGCGAGCAAATATAATAAAGATGACAATACTACCTAAATTAATCTATTTATTTAGCACTATACCAATCAGACTCCCAAAAACCTACTTTGATGAACTAGAAAAAATAACAACAAAGTTCACATGGAAAAACAAAAGGTAAAGAATTTCAAGGGAATTAATAAAAAAGAAAATCAAATGAAGGTGGCCTAGCTGTACCAGATCTAAAATTATACTATAAAGCAGCAGTTACTAAAACCATCTGGTATGGGCTAAGAAATAAACTAGTTGATCAATGGAATAGGTTAGGTTCAAAGGACAAAACAGCCAATAACTTTAATAATCTAGTGTTTGACAAACCCAAAGACCCCATTTTCTGGGATAAGAATGCACTATTAGCTCTCTTTATTGAAGAGATCCACTTCCATCAGAATACATCCTCAAACAGTATCATTGTTGAGGTATATAATGATCTCCTGGTTCTGCTCATTTCACTTAGCATCATTTCATGTAAGTCTCGCCAATCCTCTCTGTATTCAAATTCCTGGGAAAATTGGAAATTAGTATGGCAGAAACTAGGCATTGACCCACACTTAGCACCATACACCAAGATAAGGTCAAAATGGGTTCATGACCTAGGCATAAAAAATGAGATTATAAATAAATTGGAAGAGCATAGGATAGTTTACCTCTCAGACCTGTGGAAGAGGGAGGAATTTATGACCAAAGAAGAACTAGAGATCACTATTGACTACAAAATAGAAAATTTTGGCTATATAAAATTGAAAAGTTTTTGTACAAACAAACAAATGCAGACAAAATTAGAAAGGAAACAATAAACTGGGAAAACATTTTTACAGTTAAAGGTTCTGATAAAAGCCTCATTTCCAAAATATGTAGAGAATTGACTCAAATTTATAAGAAATCAAACCATTCTCCAATTGATAAATGGTCAAAGGATATGAACAGACAATTCTCAGATGAAGCAATTGAAACTATTTATAGACATATGAAAATATGCTCCAAATCATTATTATCAGAGAAATGCAAATTAAGACAACTCTGAGATACCACTACACACCTGTCAGATTGGCTAGACTGACAGGGAAAGATAATGTGGAATGTTGGAGGGGATGTGGGAAAACAGGGACACTGATACATTGTTGGTTGAATTGTGAACACATCCAGCCATTCTGGAGAGCAATTTGGAACTATGCTCAAAAAGTTATCAAACTATGCATACCCTTGGATCCAGCAGTGTCTCTACTGGGCTTATACCCCAAAGAGATACTAAAGAAGGGAAAGGGACCTATATGTGCCGAAATGTTTGTGTCAGCCCTGTTTGTAGTGGCTAGAAGCTGGAAAATTAATGGATGCCCACCAATTGGAGAACGGTTGAATAAAGAGAGCTAATTCAGTTTCAATTGATCAAAGATGGGCAGAAGCAGCTATACCCAAAGAAAGAACACTGGGAAATGAATATAAACTGCTTGCATTTGTGTTTTTTTTCCCGGATTATTTATACCTTCTGGATTCAATTCTCCCTGTGCAACAAGAAAACTATTTGGTTCTGCACACATATATTGTATCTAGGGTATACTGTAACCTATTCAACATGTAAAGGACTGCTTGCCATCTGGGGGAGGGGGTGGAGGGAGGAAGGGGAAAAATCGGAACAGAAGTGAATGCAAGGGATAATGCTGTAAAAAATTACCCTGGCATGGGTTCTATCAATAAAATGTTATTAAAAAAAAAAAAAAAAAGAATTGTGCACCAGCTTAGAGCTCCAACCCCAAACCTGACCTTAGTGGCTTGGGTGTTCACTGCAAGATAAAGAAAGAAAAAAAGTCTTTTACCTTGTCCAGAGTTCAGGATTCCCTGGTCCTGCTATCTGTAAAAATAGAGGCCTTTTTACCTGAAATGCAAGTAGGGTGAGATGAAAGAAGAAATGCAGATATTCTTCCCAGAAGAATACTGCATGAACAGCTCAAAACCCAGATTGGTTCTGAGTGCCCTGAAAAGATTGAGGTTTGGTTTGGTTGTCAAATTATCTAGTTTTGGGGGATTTCCTGGTCAGAGAACCAAATGATGAGGTCTAGATATAGGGTACCTAAATGAAATTAGAATTTAATTGAGGTCTAGTGGCAGGTTCAGAGTACAGGGAGTCAAATGGGGATCCCCCTTGGGTTTGGTACAAAGATACTGAGTTAAATGAGGTCTAGTGGCAGTGCAAGGGTCCCCAATAAAGGAATTTATTGGCCCCAAAGGCTAGATTGATAAAAGAGATTTATTATGTGGTTTGGAAGTAAGGTTAAAGTATAGTTAAGGAAATAGGTGAAGGTAGAGTAAGAAGGGCACCAGAAACAGAGTTCCAGTGGACAGAGGGTCCTGGCATGCCAGGCATATGGCTGGCATGTTTGGAACCCCTGTGTATTTATACCTTCTTTTAAGAAAAAAAAATCAGTGTATGTTGTCTCATTACCTCATCTCTTTTAGAGCAACTTATTATTTTTGTTTTGTTTCCCCCCCGCCTTACTTTGTTTTGTCATCTGTTCACAATCTTTAGAAAATCACAGGAACTTACTAGATTCTGGTTGAATTAATTTAGCTGTAGGCATTTTGAAGATAGTGATGCATCAAGTTACTGGGCTTAAAATTTATATAGCTACATAAAATTGAAAGTAGAAAAAAAAAACAGTCACTAACAAAATCCAACAGCTAGAGTTACATAGAGAAAATCCATTTAAAGTAACTACTGATAGTATAAAATATTTAGGAATCTATCTGCCAAGGGAGAATCAGAAACTTTATGAGCAAAACTACAAAACACTTTCCACATAAATTAAGTCTGATCTAACCAACTGAAAAAATATTAAATGCTCTTGGATTGAGCAAGTAAATATAATAAAGATGACAATACTACTTAAACTAATCTATTTATTTAGTGCTGTACCAATCAGACTCCCAAAAAAAAGTATTTTAATGACCTAGAAAAAAATAACAACAAAGTTCATATGGAAAAACAAAAGGTCAAGAATTTCAAGGGAATTAATGAAAAAAAAAATCAAATGAAGGTGGCCTAGCTGTACCAGATCTAAAATTATATTATAAAGCTGCGGTTACCAAAATCATTTGGTATTGGCTGAGAGATAGACTAGTTGATCAATAGTATAAGTTAGGTTCAAAGGACAAAATAGCCAATAACTTTAATAATCTAGTGTTTGACAAATGCAAAGACCCAGTTTTGGGGATAAGAACTCACTGTTTGACAAAAACTGCTCGGAAAATTGGAAATTAGTATGGCAGAAACTAGGCATTGACCCACACTTAACATCATACACCAAGATAAGATCAAAATGGGTTCATGACCTAGGCATAAAGAATGAGATAATAAATAAATTGGAAGAGCATAGGATAGTTTACCTCTCAGACCTGTGGAAGAGGAAGGAATTTATGACGAAAGAAGAACTAGAGATCATTATTGATCACAATATAGAAAATTTTGATTATATCAAATTGAAAAGTTTTTGTACAAACAAAACTAATACAGACAAGATTAGAAAGGAAGCAATAAACTAGGAAAACATTTTTACAGTTAAAGGTTCTGATAAAAGCCTCATTTCCAAAATATGTAGAGAATTAACTCTAATTTATAAGAAATCAAGGCATTCTCCAATTGATAAATGGTCAAAGGATATGAACAGACAATTCTCAGATGAAGAAATTGAAACTATTGAAACTAGCCATATAAAAAGATGCTCCAAGTCATCAGAGAAATGCAAATTAAGAGAACTCTGGGATACCACTACACACTGTCAGACTGACTAGAATGACAAGGAAAGATAATGTGAAATGTTGGAGGGGATGTGGAAAAACAGGGACACTAATGCACTGTTGGTGGAATTGTGAATACAACCAGCCATTCTGGAGAGCAATTTGGAACTATGCTCAAAAAGCTATCAAACTGTGTATACACTTTGCTCCAGTAGTGCTACTATTGGGTTTATACCCTAAAGAGATACTAAAGAAGGGAAAGGGACTTGTATGTGTGAAAATATTTGTGGCAGGCCTGTTTGTAATGGCTAGAAACTGGAAAATTAATGGATGCCCATCAATTGGAGAATGGTTGGGTAAATTATGGTATATAACTGTTATGGAATATTATGTTCTGTAAGAAATGACCAGCAGGATGAATACAGAGAGCTTTGGAGAGACTTACATGAACTGACACTAAGTGACATGAGCAGAACCAGAAAGTCATTATACACTTCAACAACAATACTGTATAAAGATGTATTCTGATGGAAGTGGATCTCTTCGACAAAGAGAGGATCTTACTCAGTTTCAATTGATCAATGATGGACAGAAGCAGCTACATCCATAGAAAGAACACTGGGAAATGAATGTAAACTGTATTCACTTTTGTTTTTCTTCCCAGGTTATTTTTACCTTCTGAATCCAATTCTTCCTGTGCAACAAAAGAACTGTTTGGTTCTGCAAAGATATATTGTATCTAGGATATACTGTGACATATTTAACATGTATAGGACTGCTTGTCACTGGGGGAAGGAGTGGAGGGAGGGAGGGGAAAAGTCAAAACAGAAGTGAATGCAAGGGATAATGTTGTAAAAAAAATTACCAAGGCATGGGTTCTGTCAATAAAAAGTTATAATTAAAAAAAAGTTTTAGAGAATTGCTTAGAATATTAAGAGCCTAAGTGGCTTCCCCATTGTCACAAAAATAGGTTATATAAAAATTTTGTGTTGTTGTTCAGTAATTTTAGTCCTGTCCAACTTTTCATAATCCCATTTGGAGTTTCCTTTGCAAAAATGCTGGAGTGGTTTGCTATTTACTTTTCCAACTCATTTTATAGATGAGGAAACTGAGGCAAACAACATTTGGTACCTTGCCCACTGATTAGGCAGAATCAGAATCTTCCTGACTTCAGGCACAGTACTCTATCCATTGTGTTACCTAACTGACTAGATCAGTTTTAGTCTGAAAAAATATATAACTTTATATAACTGTAAATATGGTCAGAGTCTCTCCATCTATGACCCTTACATCCCAAAGTTAGATGATATTGGTAAACATTAACATGTAGAGAATCAATTTATACACATTAGTCACACAGGAATATAATTTGTGGATTTCTGCACCTCACAATGTAGGCCTCTTATGAAAAAAAAAAATAGAATTGCTACAAATAGTTGGTTTCATCTTATCTAAGCAATATAATATAGAAGTCAGTAAAATGTAATTAAAAGAAGTCATCCAATAAACCAGTTAGATATAGGTAACAGCTTTTCTCCTCTAGATTTTCTAAATATTTACAAATAAAATGGTCTATGAAAAAAAAAAAAAAGCGTGTATGTGTGAGCACATTTTAGACTCAGTTGAATTCTTTTAAATCCTGCATTTGAATCTCCAGCTATCTTCTAAAGTTGTCATTTAAAGTTTTTTTTTAAAAAAACTTGCTTTTGGTCATATTATCAAGCCTTTACTTGATGCAGATGCTATTGCCTACTTTTAAGCCCTCACCTTTATAGAATTATATGTATTTTGGATATGATATTTTCCTTTCATTTAAGGCAGTTTTCAATTTCTTTCCCAAAATATTATCAGAATCTTCCATTTATTGGTCCCATTTCTAGATGAATAGTTGAAAAAAGCAATATTTGGGTGTGTGAAATTTACACAAATCTTTTTTTTTTGTTTTTCTTGTTTGTTTTTCTTAATATTTTATTTTATTTAATAATTACTTTATATTGACAGAATCCATGCCAGGGTAATTTTTTTACAACATTATCCACACAAATCTTGAAAAAGTGACTAAGTCACTTGAATGAGACTATTAATTTTAGGCTAAGTCTAATATTTTTAAAAATATGGATAAACACAAACTGTGCAGTTTATAAAAGTTGAGTTTATCAAAAGAAGATGGAGAAGTGAGAAGTTAGTTCTTCATCTGGAACATATCTGAGGATTTAGTCATCTACATAGTCAAATGTGTCAGCTCAGTAATGTGGCAACCAGTAATCTTAATTCTTTGTTAGGCAACATTTCAAAAAAGGCACGCCTTCCAAAAGTAACGAGCTGCTGGTATTTCTGTACTCTATAATGCACAGATCACATCTCTAT
Organism: Antechinus flavipes; assembly: GCF_016432865.1. NCBI lineage: Eukaryota > Metazoa > Chordata > Mammalia > Dasyuromorphia > Dasyuridae > Antechinus > Antechinus flavipes. The sequence goes on from NC_067398.1 coordinate 603,994,456, forward strand.
TATTATGTTTGTGTGTTAGTTTGGGAAGAACATGCATAAACTATAGAGCACTGAAAGGCCTAGAATAATGAGAATAACAATATAATTGAGGATATTATTGGCAGCCTGATTGTTTTGAAAAGATTCCCTTGTTTGGTTCTTTGTAGATTTGTGTTCAAGACCTATTATATCTATGACCAGCCTATCTCTCTACTTTATTTGGAAATGATAGCTGCCAATCTGAGAAGATTCTTTCTGAGGGAAGCTCAGGACAAAATCAATATAAAAATGGCTAGTCCTCATAGCTTAAAATATAATGATCTATTTCTTTGTTTTATTAATATGATTTTTTGTCTCCTGTCCCCAATTCTTTTCTTCTATTATTATGGCCCTTGAAGTTGTCTCTTTCTCTGTCTCTGTCAGTTAACTTTTATTTATTAAGAACCTACTATGTGCCAATGATGGGGAATACAAAGAAAACACAAGACTGTCCTTTACCTCAAAGAGTATAATGGAGATAAAAATGCAAATAACTATGAACCAATAAGATATATACATGTTATTTGAAGATGATCAATAGATGGAAGGTACTAATGTTGATTCTAGAAAGAATTCTTGGACACTGATGATAGTGTCACGTGTGAACAAAAGCTCAATGTCACTGAATTACAGAGAATTTCTCTGCATCCCTCTTTGTGTTTGTCTTTGTCCATTTGTGTTTCTCTTGTTCTACATTTCTTTCACACTTATGTGTTGTTGCTTTCCTGTTATTTGGGGGATTTTAATAGAGGATGAAAAAGAGCATAAAAGAGAGGAATATTAGAGAAATTATTAAGCAGATGGTAGCCATATACTGCATTTGATATATACTCCATATTAAATAAATATCAAAACCAAAGAGAAAATGAATATTGTGTGCACTGAAAAGAGGAATTTTGACTGATATATCATCCTTTGATATTGATGCCTATTATAAGCAAAAATAGAGACCTAGGATGTAGCAGTAGTGAAATATAATCAAAGTACCATTAGTTACTTTAAATCTAGGTAAAATGCCCTGCTGGGAGTTTAAAATATGGAACCGGCTAAAGAGAAACTTCAAAAATATACATTTTTATTGGGGGTATCAATGTGTTAATACATAATACAGATGGACTATAGTTACTGAATTAAATATCTGAGCTAGAGGTACAAATGTATGGTACAATGCTGAAAATACTGGATTTGTGATTTGATTACCTGGGTCTAAATCATTCCTGTCTCACTTATTATGTCAGTGACTTTGGACAAGTTCCCTTAAATTCTTTGGCTATCATGTAGCTCATCTCTTAAGGGAGTGGATTGGATTAAATTATCTTTAAGTCTTGGATGGTAGAATACAGAGGAAAACATATAAGGAAGTACAGTTTCAACATTACAAAATGCACAAAAATTGTCAATAAAAAGAAAACATCCAAGCTTGCTCTGTATGGTAGTTCAAAACATATCTTAGAGAGTTTTTGATATGTTTCTAGTTCAATTTGTAACCATAGGGCTAATTACAAAATTAAATTAGAAACTGTGAGGATGATTGAAATCTAGGTATTAATATGTGAGCAATAGAAAAATATTTTCATAGCATCTACTTAATTTTCACCACTCAATTCATCAGTCAGTCATAGAATATTTTCATTGTCTTTCTCTTCAATGCAGTTCATTTAAATATCTTCACATTCTTTTTTTTTTCCTATAGCTTTTTTATTTGCAAAACATATGCAAAAATAACTTGGCAACATTGACCCTTGCATTGTCTTGTGTTTCATATTTTCTCCTCCTTTCACCCAGCCCCTCCCCTAATATGGCAAGCCATTCAATATATGTTAAACATGGTAAAATATACATCAAATATAAAAATATAGACATATTTATACAATTCTCTTGCTGCACAAAGAGAAGTCAGATAAAAAAGAAAGTAAATGAGTAAAAACAAAATGCAAGTGTAAAAATGATTTCCCAATTTATCACTTCCCTTCTGATATTGTCTGCATTAAATTTGTATAAATTTTTTTAACTTAATATAAGCAAAATTATCTATCTGGTATTCAATTATGAGTTCCAGTTCCTCTTTGGACACAAGTTCCTTCCTTCTCCATAAATCTGAGAGGTAAACTAAACTATGCTCCTCTATTTTGCTTATAATATCACTTTTTATGTCTAAATCATGAACCCATTTACATCTTATCTTGGTATGTGGGGTTGGGAATGGGTCCAGTCCTAATTTCCTCCATAAAAGTTTCCAATTTTTCCAGCAGTTTTTGTCAAATAATGAGTTCTTATCCCAAAAGCTGGGGTCTTTAGGCTTGTAAAAGACTAGATTGCTAGAGTTATTACCTGTTTTGTCCTGTGATCCTAACCTATTCCAATGATAGACTACTCTATTTCTTAGCCAGTACCAAATGATTTTGATGACCACTGCTTTATAATATGGTTATAGGTCTGGCATAGCTAGGCTACCTTCATTACCATTTTTTTTTCAAAAATTCCCGTGAAACACTTTATCTTTTGTTCTTCCAGGTTGATGTGGACATACCCCCCCTTTTTTTTTCCTTCACCTAAAGGATAATATATTTTGTATCACTCAGCTTTAAATGTGTTTCTTGTAAGCAACATACTGGATTCTGGATTTTAATCCAGTCTGCTATCTGCTTCTGTTTTATAGGAGAGTTCATCCCATTCACACTCACAGTTAAAATAACTAATTCGGTATTTCTGGCCATCTTATTACCTTAACTTATACTTTCCTCCTTCCTTCCCCTTACCGCCTCCCCAATATTTTTTTTTGTGAATATATACCAAATTTTATTTTATTTTTTTAATGTTTTATTTTATTTTATTTAATAATAACTTTATATTGACAGAATCCATGCCAGGGTAATTTTTTTTACAACATTATCCCTTGCACTCATTTCTGTTCCGATTTTTCCCCTCCCTCCTTCCACCCCCTCCCCTAGATGGCAAGCAGTCCTATACATGTTAGGTATGTTGCAGTATATCCTAGATACAATATATATTTGCAGAACTGAACAGTTCTCTGTTGCATAGGGAGAATTGGATTCAGAAGGTAAAAATAACCCAGGAAGAAAAACAAAAATGCAAATAGTTCACATTCATTTCCCAGTGTTCTTTCTTTGGGTGTAGCTGCTTCTGTCCATCATTTATCAATTGAAACTGAGTTAGGTCTCTTTGTCAAAGAAATCCACTTCCATCAGATTACATCCTCATACAATATCATTGTTGAAGTGTATAATGATCTCCTGGTTCTGCTCATTTCACTTAGCATCAGTTTATGTAAGTCTCGCCAAGCCTCTCTGTATTCATCCTGCTGGTCATTTCTTACAGAACAATAATATTCCATAACATTCATATACTACAATTTACTCAGCCATTCTCCAATTGATGGGCATCCATTCAATTTCCAGTTTCTAGCCACTATAAACATGGCTGCCACAAACATTTTGGCACATACAGGTCCCTTTCCCTTCTTTAGTATTTCTTTGGGATATAAACCCAATAGAAACACTGCTGGATCAAAGGGTATGCACAATTTGATAAACTTTTGGGCATAATTCCAGATTGCTCTCCAGAATGGTTGGATTCGTTCACAACTGCACCAACAATGCATCAGTGTCCCAGTTTTCCCGCATCCCCTCCAACATTCACCATTATTTTTTTCCTGTCATCTTTGCCAATCTAACAGGTGTATAGTGGTATCTCAGAGTTGTCTTAATTTGCATTTCTCTGATCAATAATGATTTGGAACACTCTTTCATATGAGTGGTAATAGTTTCAATTTCATCATCTGAAAATTGTCTGTTCATATCCTTTGACCATTTATCAATTGGAGAATGGCTTGATTTCTTATAAATTTGAGTCAGTTCTCTATATATTTTGGAAATGAGGCCTTTATCAGAACCTTTAACTGTGAAGATGTTTTCCCAGTTTGTTGCTTCCCTTCTAATCTTGTATGCATTTGTTCTGTTTGTACAAAGGCTTTTTAATTTGAAGTAATCAAAATTTTCTATTTTGTGATCAGTAATGGTCTCTAGTTCATCTTTGGTCACAAATTTCTTTCTCCTCCACAAGTCTGAGAGATAAACTATCCTGTGTTCCTCTAATTTATTTATAATCTCATTCTTTATGCCTAGGTCATGGACCCATTTTGATCTTATCTTGGTATATGGTGTTAAGTGTGGGTCCATGCCTAATTTCTGCCATACTAATTTCCAATTATCCCAGCAGTTTTTATCAAATAATGAATTCTTATCCCAAAAGTTAGGGTCTTTGGGTTTGTCAAACACTAGATTGCTATAGTTGACTATTCTGTCTTGTGAACCTAACCTTTTCCACTGATCACTAATCTATTTCTTAGCCAATACCAAATGGTTTTGGTGACTGCTGCTCTATAATATAATTTTAGATCAGGTACAGCTAGGCCACCTTCATTTGATATTTTTTTTTCATTAATTCCCTTGAGATTCTCAACTTTTTATTGTTCCATATGAATTTTGTTGTTATTTTTTCTAGATCATTAAAATATTTTCTTGGAAGTCTGATTGGTATAGCACTAAATAAATGGATTAGTTTAGGGAGTATTGTCATCTTTATTATATTCACTCGGCCTATGCAAGAGCACTTAATATTTTTCCAATTATTTAAGTCTGACTTTATTTGTGTGGAGACTTTTTTGTAATTTTGCTCATATAATTTCTGACTTTCCTTTGGTAGATAGATTCCCAAATATTTTATGGTATCAACAGTTATTCTGAACGGAATTTCTCTTTGTATCTCTTGCTGTTGGGTTTTGTTGGTGATGTATAAAAATGCTGAGGATTTATGGGGATTTATTTTGTATCCAGCTACTTTGCTAAAATTATGAATTATTTCTAATAGCTTTTAGTAGAATCTCTGGGGTTCTCTAGGTATATCATCATATCATTTCCTCATTGTCTACTCTAATTCCTTTAATATCTTTCTTGACTCTTATTGCAGATGCTAGTGTTTCTAATATGATATTAAATAATAATGGTGATAGTGGGCAATCTTGCTTCACTCCAAATCTTACTGGGAAGGGTTCCAGTTTTTCTCCATTGCATATGATGCTTACTGAAGGTTTTAAATATATGCTCCTGACTAATTTAAGGAAAAGTCCATTTATTCCTATGCTCTCAAGTGTTTTTATTAGGAATGCATGTTGGATTTTATCAAATGCTTTTTCTGCATCTATTGAGATGATCATATGGTTTTTGTTTGGTTGGTTATTGATATAATCAATTATGCTAATAGTTTTCCTAATATTGAACCAGCCCTGCCTTCCTGGTATAAATCCTACTTGGTCATAGTGTATTATCCTGGGGATGATTTTCTGTAATCTTTTTGCTAATATTTTATTTAAGATTTTAGCATCAATATTCATTAGGGAGATTGGTCTATAATTTTCTTTCTCTGTTTTCAGCCTACCTGATTTGGGTATCAGTACCATGTCAGTGTCGTAAAAGGAGTTTGGTAGGACTCCTTCAATCTCTATTTTTTCAAATAGTTTATTTAGCATTGGAGTTAATTGTTCTTTAAATGTTTGATAGAATTCACATGTAAATCCATCTGGTCCAGGGGATTTTTTCTTAGGGAGTTGATTGATAGTTTGTTCTATTTCTTTTTCTGAGATGGGACTGTTTAGGATATTTACTTCTTCCTCTGTTAGTTTGGGCAAGCTATATTTTTGGAGGTATTCTTCTATTTCATTTAAGTTGTTGAATTTATTGGCATAAAGCTGGGCAAAGTAACTCCTAATTATTGCTCTAATTTCCTCTTCGTTAGTGGTGAATTCTCCCTTTTCATTTTTAAGACTAACAATTTGATTTTCCTCTTTCCTTTTTTAAAATCAGATTTACTAAGGATTTGTCTATTTTGTTGGTTTTTTCATAGAACCAACTCTTAGTTTTATTAATTAATTCAATAGTTTTTTTTTTTTTTTTTACTTTCAGTTTTATTGATCTCTCCTTTTATTTTTAGAATTTCAAGGTTTGCCTGGGGGTTTTTAATTTGTTCCTTTTCTAGCATTTTTAGTTGCAAGCCCAATTCATTGACCTTCTCTTTCTCTATTTTATTCAAATAGGCCTCTAGAGATATGAAATTTCCCCTTATTACCGCTTTGGCTGCATCCCATACATTTTGGTATGATGTCTCATTATTATCGTTCTCTTGGGTGAAGTTATTAATTATGTCTATGATTTGCTGTTTCACCCAATCATTCTTTAGTATGAGATCATTTAGTTTCCAATTATTTTTTGGTCTACTTTCCCCTGGCTTTTTGTTGAATGTAATTTTCATTGCATCGTGGTCTGAAAAGGATGCATTTACAATTTCTGCCTTACTTCATTTGAGTTTGAGGTTTTTAATGTCCTAATATATGGTCAGTTTTTGTATAGGTTCCATGAACTGCTGAAAAGAAAGTGTACTCTTTCTGTCTCCATTACATTTTCTCCAGAGATCTATCATATCTAATTTTTCTAGTATTCTATTTACCTCTTTGACTTCTTTCTTATTTATTTTGTGGTTTGATTTATCTAATTCTGAGAGTGCAAGGTTGAGATCTCCCACTATTATAGTTTTGCTGTCTATTTCTTCTGTAGCTCTCTTAATTTCTCTTTTAAGAATTTAGATGCTACACCACTTGTTGCATATATGTTTAACATAGTGCTTCATTATCCATACTACCCTTTAGCAAGATATAGTGTCCTTCCTTATCTCTTTTAATTAGATCAATTTTTGCTTTAGCTTGATCTGAGATCAGGATGGCTACCCCTGCTTTTTTGACTTCACCTGAAGTATAGTAGATTTTGCTCCAACCTTTTACCTTTAACCTGCATGTATCTCCCCGCTTCAGGTGTGTTTCCTGTAAACAACATATTGTAGGATTCTGGCTTTTAATCCATTCTGCTAACCGCTTCCTCTTTATGGGGGAGTTTACCCCGTTCACGTTTATGGTTAGAATGACCAATTCTGTATTACTTGCCATCTTGTTAACCCTGGTTTATGCTTTTCTTCCTTCTTTCCCCCTTACCCTCCTTCCCAGTATTAAGCTTGTGAGCACCACTTGCTTCTCACAGCCCTCCCTTTTTAGTATCCCTACCCCTGCCTTCGTGTTCCTCCCCCTTGCTTATCCCTTTCCCTCCCAGTTTCCATATTTCCTTCCACCTAGCTTATTCCTTCCCTTTTCACTTTTCCCTTCTCACTTTTCAATGAGGTGGGAGAAGTTTCACCATAGATTGAATATGTCTCTCTTAAAGCCAATTCTGAAGGCAGTAAGTTACCCACTATATTCCTCCCCCTCCATTCTTTTTCTCAGATATAATAGGTTTCCTTTGCCTCTTCATGAGATGTACTACCCCCACTTTACCCTTTTTCTGGTACAATGTTTTCCACATCTAGTTACTAGAACATGGTATATATGTATTCTTTATACATCTTTATAGCTGAAATATAGTTCCCAAGATTAATCTTTACCTTTTTAGATTTCTCTTGAGTTCTATATTTGTGGATCAAACTTTTTGTTAAATTCTGGCTTTTTCATCAAAAATAGGTGAAATTCGCTTACTTCGTTGAATGTCCATCTTCTTCCCTGGAAAAAGATGCTCATTCTAGCAAGGTAAGTTATTTTTGGTTGCATACCAAGTTCCTTAGCCTTTCGGAATATCGTATTCCAGGCCCTCCGATCCTTTAATGTGGATGCTGCTAGATCCTGCGTGATCCTTATTGTGGCTCCTCGATACTTGAATTGGGTTTTTCTAGCCGCTTGCAATATTTTTTCCTTTGTCTGAGAGTTCTGGCATTTGACCACTATATTCCTTGGTGTTTTGATTTTAGGATCCCTTTCAGTAGGTGATCGATGAATTCTTTCAATGTCTATTTTACCCTCTGTTTCTATGACTTCTGGGCAATTCTCTTTGATGAATTCCTGGAAAATAGTTATCCATGCTCTCTATCTGTATAGAAGTTGTCAAGGGTTAAAGTCCTCTTCAATTTTTTGCTCATTTTGTCAAAGAATCAAAGATAAACTAGCAAAGTAAAAAAAAAAGGAAAAAAAAAACCATAAATGGAGTCTGCTTTCTTTGGGGGAGGGACTGAGTGGTGTTACGGAGCTTCCTCTACAGACTGCGGGGGCAGTAGCCAGGCACTAGCAGGATTGTGCTGCGCCTGCGCTCTGAGACTCCGAGAGTGTGCTGAGACACTGTAGGGGGAGGGGTGGCCAGGTCCGGAAACCTGTTTTTTTTGGGTTATATTCTTCACCCCTGATGTTTTTAGCTTCTCTGCTGGACTGATGACTTGCTGCCAGGGCAAAGTATCCAATCCTGTAGCAAAGCTCTCCCCACAGAGATTGCTGCGATCTCACCCCACCCCCTCTCCCGTCTGCTCCCATGCTCTAACTGCTGCTGCCCTCAGCCTGTACCCAATCTAAAACCGTCCCCACCCTCCAGCAAAAACAGACCTTTCCTGGCAAATCTCAAGGATGGCTTCTCTTGGTAACTATTTGTGGGTTTTTTTTCAGTCAAGCATTAATTCAGAGGCTTGTAATGAAATAGATAGTGAGAGAAAATGCAGAGGTTACACAGCTGTGTGCCTCCTCTTAGCCATCTTGGCCGGAACCCCAATTTTTTTTTTAATTGTAATGTTTTATACAGAACATATGCCTGGATAATGTTTTGCAATGTTATCCCTTGCATTCATTTATGTTCCAACTTTTCCCTTCCCTCACTCTATCCCTCCCTTGGATGGCAGGCAGTATTCTACATGTTAAATATGTTATAGTATATCCTAGATACAATATCTGTGTGCAGAATTGAACATTTCTCTTGTTGGATTAAGGAGATAAAAATAACCTGGGAAGAAAAACAAAAATGCAAACAGTTTCCACTCATTTCCCATTGTTCTTTCTTTGGGTGTAGCTGTTTCTGTCCATCATTGATCAACTGGTACTAAATTAGATCTTTCCTTTGTCGAAGAAAGTCACTTCCAATAAGAATACATACTCATACAGTATTGTTGTTGAAGTATATAATGATCTCCTGGTTCTGCTCATTTCACTTAGCATCAGTTCATGTAAGTCTCTCTAAGCCTTTCTGTATTCATCCTCCTGGTCATTTCTTACAGAACAATAATGTTCCATAATATTTATAGACTGCAATTTACCCAACCATTCTCTAATTGATGGGCATCCATTCATTTTCCAGTTTCTAGGCACTACAAACAGGGCTGCCACAAACATTTTGGCACATTTTACTTTTTTAGTATCTCTTTGGGGTAGAAGCCCAGTACTAACACTACTGGATCAAAGGGTAGGCACAGTTTGATAACATTTAGGGCATAATTCCAGATTGCTCTCCAGAATGGTATGATTCATTCACGGCTCTACCAACAATGCATCAGTGTCCCTGTTTTCCCACATCCCCTCCAACATTCAATAGCCAATCTGACGGATGTGTAGTGGTATCTCAGAGTTATCTTAATTTGCATTTCTCTGATATATAGCGATTTGGAGAACCCTTTCGTATGAGTAGAAATACTTGCAATTTCATCATCTGAAAATTCTGTTCATATCCTTTGACCATTTACCAATTGGAGAATGGCTTCATTTCTGATAAATTAGAGTCAATTCTCTATATATTTTGGAAATGTGGCCTTTATCAGAACCTTTAACTGTAAAAATTTTTTCCCAATTTGTTGCTTCCCTTCTAATTTTGTTTGCATTAATTTGTACAAAGGCTTTTTAATTTGATGTAATCAAAATTTTATATTTTGTGATCAATAATGATTTCTAGTTCTTCTTTGATCACAAATTCCTTTCTCCTCCACAAGTCTGAGAGGTAAACTATCCTGTGTTCCTCTAATTTATTTATGATCTCATTCTTTATGCCTAAATCATGGACCCATTTTGATCTTATCTTGGTATATGGTGTTAATTGTGGATCCATGCCAAATTTCTGCCATAATAATTTCCAATTATCCCAGCAGTTTTTTTCAAATAATGAACTCTTATCACCAAAGTTAGGATCTTTGGGTTTATCAAACACTAGATTGCTATAGTTATATATATATATATATATATATATATATATATATATATATATATATATATATATATATATATATGCTATATATAATTTGTCTTGTGAACCTCACCTATTCCACTGATCAATTAATCTAGTTCTTAGCCAAAACCAAATGGTTTTGGGGACTGCTGCTTTATAATATAATTTTAGATCAGGTACAGGTAGGCCATCTTTATTTGATTTTTTTTTCATTAATTCCCATGAAATTCTCAACCTTTTGTTCTTCCATATGAATTTTGTTGTTATTTTTTTCTATTTTTTAATTTTTTTTTTACTTTTTTGGGAGTCTGATTAGTATAGCACTCAATAAATAGCTTAGTTTAGGGAATATTGCCATCTTTATTATATTCACTCAGATCATAAAGAAGGGAAAGGGATCTGTATGTGCATGAATGTTTGTGGTAGCCCTCTTTGTAGTGGCCAGAAACTGGAAACTGGTTAGATGCCCATCAAATGGAGAATGGCTGAATAAATTGTGGTATATGAATATTATGGAATATTATTGTTCGGTAAGAAATGACCAACAGGATGATTTCAGAAAGGCCTGGAGAGACTTACATGAACTGATGCTGAGTGAAACGAGCAGGGCCAGAAGATCATTATATACTTCAACAACAATACAATATGATGGCCAATTCTGATGGACCTGGTCATCTTCAGCAATGAGATGAACCAAATCAGTTCCAATGGAACAATAATGAACCGAACCAATTATGCACAGCGAAAGAACTCTGGGAGATGACTAAGAACCATTACATTGAATTCCCAATCCTTATATTTTTGCCTGCCAGCATTTTGAATTTCCTTCACAGGCTAATTGTACAATATTTCAGAATTTGATTCTTTTTATTCAGCAAAATAAAGGTTTGATCATGTATATTTATTGTGTATCTAATTTATACTTTAATATATTTAACATCTACTGGTCATCCTGCCATTAAGGGGAGGAGGTGGGCGGGGGGAAGGAGGAGAAAAATTAGAACAAAAAGTTGGGCAATTGTCAAAATTACCCATACATATAACTTGTAAATAAAAGGCTATTAAATACATACATATATACATATATATATATATATATATACATATATATATATAATATATATATATATATATATATATATATATATATATATGCTATATATAGTTTGTCTTGTGAACCTCACCTATTCCACTGATCAATTAATCTAGTTCTTAGCCAAAACCAAATGGTTTTGGGGACTGCTGCTTTATAATATAATTTTAGATCAGGTACAGGTAGGCCATCTTTATTTGATTTTTTTTTCATTAATTCCCATGAAATTCTCAACCTTTTGTTCTTCCATATGAATTTTGTTGTTATTTTTTTCTATTTTTTAATTTTTTTTTTACTTTTTTGGGAGTCTGATTAGTATAGCACTCAATAAATAGCTTAGTTTAGGGAATATTGCCATCTTTATTATATTCACTCAGATCATAAAGAAGGGAAAGGGATCTGTATGTGCATGAATGTTTGTGGTAGCCCTCTTTGTAGTGGCCAGAAACTGGAAACTGGTTAGATGCCCATCAAATGGAGAATGGCTGAATAAATTGTGGTATATGAATATTATGGAATATTATTGTTCGGTAAGAAATGACCAACAGGATGATTTCAGAAAGGCCTGGAGAGACTTACATGAACTGATGCTGAGTGAAACGTGTAGGGCCAGAAGATCATTATATACTTCAACAACAATACAATATGATGGCCAATTCTGATGGACCTGGTCATCTTCAGCAATGAGATAAACCAAATCAGTTCCAATGGAACAATAATGAACCGAACCAATTATGCACAGCGAAAGAACTCTGGGAGATGACTAAGAACCATTACATTGAATTCCCAATCCTTATATTTTTGCCTGCCAACATTTTGAATTTCCTTCACAGGCTAATTGTACAATATTTCAGAATTTGATTCTTTTTATTCAGCAAAATAAAGGTTTGATCATGTATATTTATTGTGTATCTAATTTATACTTTAATATATTTAACATCTACTGGTCATCCTGCCATTAAGGGGAGGAGGTGGGCGGGGGGAAGGAGGAGAAAAATTAGAACAAAAAGTTGGGCAATTGTCAAAATTACCCATACATATAACTTGTAAATAAAAGGCTATTAAATACACACACACACACACACACACACACACACACACACACACATATATATAATATATATTTACTCAGCCTATCCAAGAGTACTTAATATTTTTTTCACTTATTTAAATCTGACTTTATTTTTGTGGAAAAGGTTTTATAATTTTGCTCAATAATTCCTGATTTTCTGTTGATAGATAGATTCCCAAATATTTTATGCTATCTAGAGTTATTTAGAGTGGAATTTATATTTGTATATCTAGCTATTGGATTTTGTTGGTGATGTATAAAAATGCTGAGGATTTATGTGGATTTATTTTGTATACTGCAACTATGCTAAAGTTATGAAATATTTCTAATAGCTTTTTAGTAGGATATCTGGGGGTCTCTAAGTATAGCATAATATCATCTTCAAAGAGTGATAATTTGGTTTCCTCATTACCTACTCTGATTCCTTTAATCTCTTTCTCAAATCTTACTGCTGAGGCTAGCATTTCTAATACAATAGTGAATAGTAATGGTGACAACGGGCAACCTTGTTTCACTCTGATTTATTGGTAAAAGTTCCAGTTTTTCCCTATGGCATATGATGCTCACTGACAGTTTTAAATATATGCTCCTAACTATTTTAAGGAAAAGTCCATTTATTCCAATTCTCTCAAGTGTTTTTATTAGGAATGGACATTGGATTTTGTCAAATGCTTTTTCTGAATCTATTTAGATGATCATATTATTTTTGTTAATTTGGTTATTGATAGAGTCATTTATGCTAATAGTTTTCCTAATATTGAACCAGCCCTGCATTCCTGGTATAAATCCTATTTGGTCATATTGTTTTAACCTGGTGATGATTTTATGTAGTCTTTTTGCTTCTATTTTATTTAAGATTTTAGCATCATTAGGGAGATTGACCTATAATTTTCTTTCTCTGTTGAATGTTGGAGGGGATGCGGAAAACGGGGACACTGATGCATTGTTGGTGGAGTTGTGAACGAATCCAACCATTCTGGAGAGCAATCTGGAATTATGCCCAAAAAGTTATCAAATTGTGCATACCCTTTGATCCAGCAGTGTTCCTATTGGGCTTATATTCCAAAGAAATACTAAAGAAGGGAAAGGGACCTGTATGTGCCAAAAAATGTTTGTGGCAGCCCTGTTTGTAGTGGCTAGAAACTGGAAATTGAATGGATGCCCATAAATTGGAGAATGGCTGGGTAAATTGTGGTATATGAATGTTATGGAATATTATTGTTCTATAAGAAATGACCAGCAGGATGAATACAGAGAAGCTTGGCGAGACTTACATGAACTGATGCTAAGTGAAATGAGCAGAACCAGGAGATCATTATACACTTCGACAACGATATTGTATGAGGATGTATTCAGATGGAAGTAGATTTCTCTGACAAAGAGACCTAACTCAGTTTCAATTGATAAATGATGGACAGAAGCAGCTACACCCAAAGAAAAAACACTGAGAAACAAATGTGAACTACTTGAATTTTTGTTTTTCTTCCCGGGTTATTTTTACCTTCTGAATCCAATTCTCCTTGTGCAACAAGAAAACTGTTCGGTTCTGCAAACATATACTGTATCTAGGATATACTGCAACATATCTAACATATATAGGACTGCTTGCCGTCTAGGGGAGGGGGTGGAGGGAGGGAGGGGAAAATTCAGAACAGAAGCAAGTGCAAGGGATAATGTTGTAAAAAATTACCCTGACATGGGTTCTGTCAGTATAAAGTTATTATAAAATAAAATAAAATATTAAAAAAAAAGAAAAGCATTCATTTACTATTTTTGCCTTACTGCATTTGAGTTTGAGGTTTTTATGTCCTAATATATGGTCAATTTTTGTATAGGTTCCATGAACTGCTGAAAAGAAAGTGTACTCCTTTCTCTCTCCATTTAGTTTTCTCCAGAGATCTATCATATCTAATTTTTTCTAGTATCCTATTACCTTTTTAACTTCTTTCTTATTTATTTTGTGGTTTGATTTATATAATTCTGAGAGTGCAAGGTTGAGATCTCTCACTATTATAGCTTTGCTGTGTATTTCTTCTTGCAGCTCTCTTAATTTCTCTTTTAAGAATTTAGATGCTACACCACTTGTTGCATATATGTTTAATATTGATATTGCTTCATTCTCTATGCTCCCCTTTAACAAGATATAGTGCCCTTACTTATATCTTTTAATTAGATCATTTTTATTTGCTTTTGCTTGATCTGAGATGAGGATGGCTACCCCTGCTTTTTTTTTTTTTTTTTTTTTTTACTTCATCTGAAGCATAGTAGATTTTGCTCCAACCTTTTACCTTTACTCTGCATGAATCTCCCTGCTTCAGGTGTGTTTCCTATAAACAACATATTGTAGGAGTCTGGCTTTTAATCCATTCTGATAACTGCTTCCTCTTTATGGGGGAGTTTTCCTCATTCACATTTATGGTTAAAATTACCAATTCTGTATTATTTGCCATCTTATTAATCCCTATTTATGCTTTTCTCCTTTCTTTCCCCCTTACCCTCCTTCATAGTATTAAACTTGTGAGCTCCACTTGCTTCTCACAGCCCTCCCTTGTTAGTATCCCTCCCCCCACCTTAGAGTTCCACCCTCTATCTTACTCCTTTTTGCCACTATTTCTGTATTCCCTTCCACTTAGCTTATTCCTTCCTTTTTCACTTTCCCCCTTACACTTTTCAATGAGCTGGGAGAAGTTTCACCATATGCGGAATATGTCTAAATTTTTTCTTTTTAAACCAATTCTGATGGCAGTAAGATACACACTATGTTCACCCCCCTCCATTCTTTCTCTCAGATAAAATAGGTTTCCTTTACCTCTTTATGAGATGTAGTACTCCCACTTTACCCTTTTCTGTGTCCAATGTCCTTTTCACCTCTAGTTCACCTCTGAAACTTTGAACAATGCACCTCCACTCTGGAAACAGAGCTCTACTTAAACAAATGGTTAAAAGCAGAGTAATAGGCTATGGAAATGAGAAGAAAACAAAATAGTTTATGAGCATTGAAGGTTATTATAATGACAAGAAAGATCAAAACACACATTCAGAAGATGATAAAGTCAAATCTCTTATATCCAAAGACTCCAGGACAAATAATAATTGGGCTCAGGCAATAGAAGACTTCAAAAGTGACTATGAAAATCAGGTAAGAGGGATAGAGGAAAAACTAGGGAAAGACTTGAGAGAGGTGCAAAAGGAAACACAATAAAGTAATGAAGAGAAGTATTCCTTAAAAGCAAATTTGGCCAATTGAAATAGGAGTTATAAAAACTAACTGAGGAATAATGCATTAATAAATAGAGTTTAAGTTCCAGGGGTGGAGTCAAGATAGCGGATTAAAATCAGGATGCTGCTCAAGCTGTCCCAGTTTCCCTCACAAACAACATGAAATCAAGCCTCTGAACAGAGTCTGACAGAATAAAAGTACTCTCCAGCTCAAAATAGACAGAAAAAACTTTAAGAAAGGTCAGTCTCTCCAGGGTGAATGATTCGGAGAAACCCAGGCAGAGTGTTTTAATCACAGTAAATCAGCAACTAAGATTGTTAGTCCTAGATCAGTACAAAAAGCAAATCAGTAGAATAGGCCCATTTCAGACGACAAATTCTGGGAAAGCATCTGTTTTCTGAAAAGAGAAGGCACAGAGAGCCCATGCAATCCAAGGGACCCCTGTGCTCAAAACCAAGGATCAAAGCTGCACCAAAATCTGGGAACAGCAATCCCTTTCCTCCAGTAATAGAACTCAAACACAAAAGTTAAAAAAAAGGAAGAAAATGAACAAGAATTGGAAAAGAACCTTGACCAAAGAAAGCTATTATCATGACAGGGCAGACTATAGGACAAACACAGCTGAGGATAGAATTACCACAGAAGAAATGTCAAAGACTGATTGGTCTTAAGTCCAGGGAGGCTTCTTGGAAGACCTTAAAAGGCACATAGGAGAGGTAGAAGTAAAACAAACATTAGAAAGGAAATGAGAGATGTGCATGAGAGAGTCAACAGCTTAGAAAAGGAAAGAAAAAAGTATGAAGAAAAAACTTCTTAAATAATAAAAGTAACCAAATGGAAAAGTAGATACAAAAACTAACTTTAAAAAAATCACACATTAAAAATAAAACAGGGCAAATGGAAGCTAATTAATTTTTGAGACAGATTCAAACAAACTAAAAAGGGTGAAAAATGGAAGAAAATGTTAAAAACTTCATTGCAAAACAGCTGACTTGTAAAATAGATCCAAAATAGATTATTTACAAATTATTGGCCTATCTGAATGCCATGGCCCAAAAATGAGCTGGGGTAGTATTCTACAAGAGACCAGTAAAAAAAAATGCTTTAATATTTTGGAAACACAGGCAGAAATACATATTGAAAGAATACATCAATAATTTTGGAAAGAGATCTCCCTAAAAAAACCCCAAGGAACATTGTTGCAAAATTCCAAAACTAAAATCTTATGGAAAAAAATGCTGCAAGCTGCCAGACAAAAATAATTCAAATATCAAATCTGGCAGTTTCTACATGAAAGGACTAGAGGGCCTGAAATACCATCTTCCAGAAGGCAAAAGGCCTGGGATTACAACAAAGAATTAACAACCCAGATAAACACAGCATCATCTTTCAGGGAAGCAATGGACATAGATATCTATAGTGAATATAAATATCTATAACTCTTTTTTTTTTAAATTTTTATTTAATGATTACTTTATATTGACAACATTATCCCTTGGACTCATTTCTTTTCCGATTTTTTTTTCCCTCCCTCCCTCCACCCCCTTCCCTAGATGGCAAGCAGTCCTTTATATGTTGGATATGTTGCAGTATATCCTAGATACAATGTATGTTTGCAGAACCGAACAGTTCTCTTGTTGCATAGGGAGAATTGGATTCAGAAGGTATAAATAACCGGGGAAGAAAAACAAAAATGCAGATTGTTCACATTCATTTCCCAGTGTTCTTTCTTTGGGTGTAGCTGCTTTTGTCCATCATTTATCAATTGAAACTTAGGTCTCTTTGTCAAAGAAATCCACTTCCATCAAAATATGTTCTCATACAATATCGTTGTCGAAGTGTATAATGATCTCCTGGTTCTGCTCATTTCACTTAGCATCAGTTCATGTAAGTCTCACCAGTCCTCTCTGTATTCATCCTGCTGGTCATTCTTACAGAACAATAATATTCCATAACATTCATATACCACAATTTACCCAGCCATTCTCCAATTGATGGGCATCCATTCAATTTCCAGTTTCTAGCCACTACAAATAGGGCTGCTACAAACATTTTGGCACATACAGGTCCCTTTCCCTTCTTTAGTATTTCTTTGGGATATAAGCCCAATAGAAACACTGCTGGATCAAAGGGTATGCACAATTTGATAATTTTTGGGGCATAATTCCAGATTGCTCTCCAGAATGGTTGGATTCGTTCACAACTCCATCAACAATGCATTAGTGTCCCAGTTTTCCCGCATCCCCTCCAACATTCATCATTATTTTTTCCTGTCATCTTAGCCAATCTGACAGGTGTGTAGTGGTATCTCAGAGTTGTCTTAAT
Organism: Antechinus flavipes; assembly: GCF_016432865.1. NCBI lineage: Eukaryota > Metazoa > Chordata > Mammalia > Dasyuromorphia > Dasyuridae > Antechinus > Antechinus flavipes. The sequence continues at coordinate 604,012,269 of NC_067398.1, forward strand.
TTGCATTTCTCTGATCGATAATGATTTGGAACACTCTTTCATATGAGTGGTAATAGTTTCAATTTCATCCTCTGAAAATTGTCTGTTCATATCCTTTGACCATTTATCAATTGGAGAATGGCTTGATTTCTTATAAATTTGAGTCAGTTCTCTATATATTTTAGAAATGAGGCCTTTATCAGAACCTTTAACTGTGAAGATGTTTTCCCAGTTTGTTGCTTCCCTTCTAATCTTGTTTGCATTAGTTTTGTTTGTACAAAGGCTTTTTAATTTGATGTAATCAAAAGTTTCTATTTTGTGATCAGTAATGGTCTCTAGTTCATCTTTGGTCACAAATTTCTTTCTCCTCCACAAGTCTGAGAGATAAACTATTCTATGTTCCTCTAATTTATTTATAATCTCGTTCTTTATGCCTAGGTCATGGACCCATTTTGATCTTATCTTGGTATATGGTGTTAAGTGTGGGTCCATGCCTAATTTCTGCCATACTAATTTCCAATTATCCCAGCAGTTTTTATCAAATAGTGAATTCTTTTCCCAGAAGTTAGGGGCTTTGGGTTTGTCAAACACTAGATTGCTATAGTTGACTATTCTGTCTTGTGAACCTAACCTTTTCCACTGATCAACTAATCTATTTCTTAGCCAATACCAAATGGTTTTGGTGACTGCTGCTTTATAATATAATTTTAGATCAGGTACAGCTAGGCTACAATCATTTGATTTTTTTTCATTAATTCCCTTGAGATTCTCGACTTTTTATTGTTCCATATGAATTTTGTTGTTATTTTTTCTAGATCATTAAAATATTTTCTTGTAAGTCTTATTGGTATAGCACTAAATAAATAGATTAGTTTAGGGAGTATTGTCATCTTTATTATATTCGCTCGGCCAATCCAAGAGCACTTAATATTTTTCCAATTATTTAAGTCTGACTTTATTTGTGTGGAGACTTTTTTATAATTTTGCTCACATAATTCCTGACTTTCCTTTGGTAGATAGATTCCCAAATATTTTATGGTATCAACAGTTATTCTGAATGGAATTTCTCTTTGTATCTCTTGCTGTTGGGTTTTGTTGGTGATGTATAAAAATGCTGAGGATTTATGGGGATTTATTTTGTAGCCAGCTACTTTGCTAAAATTATGAATTATTTCTAATAGCTTTTTAGTAGAATCTCTGGGGTTCTCTAGGTATACCATCATATCATCTGCAAAGAGTGATAGTTTGGTTTCTTCATTGCCTACTCTAATTCCTTTAATCTCTTTCTCGACTCTTATTGCTGAGGCTAGTGTTTCTAATACGATATTAAATAATAATGGTGATAGAGGGCAACCTTGCTTCACTCCAGATCTTACTGGGAAAGGTTCCAGTTTTTCCCCATTGCATATGATGCTTACTGATGGTTTTAAATATATGCTTCTGACTATTTTAAGGAAAAGTCCATTTATTCCTATGCTTTCAAGTGTTTTTATTAGGAATGGATGTTGGATTTTATCAAATGCTTTTTCTGCATCTATTGAGATGATCACATGGTTTTTGTTAATTTGGTTATTGATATAGCCAATTATGCTAATAGTTTTCCTAATATTGAACCAACCCTGCATTCCTGGTATAAATCCTATTTGATCATAATGTATTATCCTGGGGATGATTTTCTGTAATCTTTTTGCTAATATTTTATTTAAGATTTTAGCATCAATATTCATTAGGCAGATTGGTCTATAATTTTCTTTCTCTGTTTTCAGCCTACCTGGTTTAGGTATCAGTACCATGTCTGTGTCATAAAAGGAGTTTGGTAGGACTCCTTCAATCCCTATTTTTTTCAAATAGTTTATTTAGCATTGGAGTTAATTGTTCTTTAAATGTTTGGTAGAATTCAGATGTAAATCCATCTGGTCCTGGGGATTTTTTCTTAGGGAGTTGATTGATAGTTTGTTCTATTTCTTTTTCTGAGATGGGACTGTTTAGGATATTTACTTCTTCCTCTGTTAGTTTGGGCAAGCTATATTTTTGGAGGTATTTTTCTATTTCATTTAAGTTGTCGAATTTATTGGCATAAAGTTGGGCAAAGTAACTCCTAATTATTGCTCTAATTTCCTCTTCGTTACTGGTGAGTTCTCCCTTTTCATTTTTAAGACTAACAATTTGATTTTCCTCTTTCCTTTTTTTAATCAGATTTACTAAGGGTTTGTCTATTTTGTTGGTTTTTTCATAGAACCAACTCTTAGTTTTATTAATCAATTCAATAGTTTTTTTTTTACTTTCAATTTTATTGATCTCTCCTTTTATTTTTAGAATTTCAAGTTTAGTGTTTGACTGGGGGTTTTTAATTTGTTCCTTTTCTAGCATTTTTAGTTGCAAGCCCAATTCGTTGACCTTCTCTTTCTCTGTTTTATACAAATAGGCCTCTAGAGATATGAAATTTCCCCTTATTACCCCCTTGGCTGCATCCCATACATTTTGGTATTATGTCTCATTATTATCGTTTTCTTGAGTGAAGTTATTAATTATGTCTATGATTTGCTGTTTCACCCAATCATTCTTTAGTATGAGATTATTTAGTTTCCAATTATTTTTTGGTCTACTTCCCCCTGGTTTTTTGTTGAATGTAATTTTCATTGCATCGTGATCTGAAAAGGGTGCATTTACTATTTCTGCCTTACTGCATTTGAGTTTGAGGTTTTTATGTCCTAATATATGGTCAATTTTTTATAGGTTCCATGAACTGCTGAAAAGAAAGTGTATTCCTTTCTGTCTCCATTACATTTTCTCCAGAGATCTATCATATCTAACTTTTCTAGTATTCTATTTACCTCTTTGACTTCTTTCTTATTTATTTTGTGGTTTGATTTATCTAATTCTGAGAGTGCAAGGTTAAGATCTCCCACTATTATTATTTTACTGTCTATTTCTTCTTGCAGCTCTCTTAATTACTCTTTTAAGAATTTAGATGCTACCCCACTTGGTGCATATATGTTTAATATAGATGGTGCTTCATTATCCATGCTACCTTTTAGCAAGATATAGTGCCCTTCCTTATCTCTTTTAATTAGATCAATTTTTGCTTTAGCTTGATCTGAGATCAGGATGGCTACCCTTGCTATTTTGACTTCACCTGAAGCATAGTAGATTTTGCTCCAACCTTTTACCTTTAACCTGCATGTATCTCCCCGCTTCAGGTGTGTTTCCTGTAAACAACATATTGTATGATTCTGGCTTTTAATCCATTCTGCTAACCACTTCCTCTTTATGGGGGAGTTTACCCCGTTCACATTTATGGTTAGAATGACCAATTCTGTATTACTTGCCATCTTGTTAACCCAGGTTTATGCTTTTCTCCCTTCTTTCCCCTTTCCCCCCCTTCCCAGTATTAAGCTTGTGAGCACCACTTGCTTCTCACAGCCTTCCCTTTTTAGTATCCCTCCCCCCGCCTTAGAGTTCCTCCCCCTATCTTACCCCTTTCCCTCCCAGTTCCCGTATTCCCTTCCGCTTAGCTTATTCCTTCCCTTTTCACTTTTCCCTTCTCACTTTTCAATGAGGTGGGAGAAGTTTCATCATAGATTGAATATGTCTTAAGATTTGTCACTTAAAGCCAATTCTGAAGGCAGTAAGATACCCACTATATTCATCCCCCTCCCTTCTTTCTCTCAGATATAATAGGTTTCCTATGCCTCTTCATGAGATGTACTACCCCCACTTTACCCTTTTTCTGGTACAATGTCCCTTCCACATCAATTTCTAGAACAAGGTATACATGTATTCTTTATACATCTATATAGTCAAAATATAGTTCCCAAGATTAATCTTTACCTTTTTAGATTTCTCTTAAGTTCTATATTTGTAGATCAAACTTTTTGTTAAGTTCTGGCTTTTTCATCAGAAATAGATGAAATTCGCTTACTTCGTTGAATGTCCATCTTCTTCCCTGCAAAAAGATGCTCATTCTCGCTGGGTAAGTTATTTTTGGTTGCATACCAAGTTCCTTAGCCTTTCGGAATATCATATTCCAGGCCCTTCGATCTTTTAATGTGGATGCTGCCAGATCCTGGGTGATCCTTATTGTGGCTCCTTGATACTTGAATTGGGTTTTTCTAGCCGCTTGCAATATTTTTTCCTTCATCTGAGGGTTCTGGCATTTGGCCACTATACTCCTTGGTGTTTTGATTTTAGGATCCCTTTCAGTGGGTGATCGATGAATCCTTTCAATGTTTATTTTTTCCTCTGTTCCTATGACTTCTGGGCAGTTCTCTTTGATAATTTCCTGGAAAATAGTGTCCAGGCTCTTTTTTTCATCATTCTTATCTGGGAGTCCAATGATTCTCAGATTGTCTCTCCTGGATCTGTTTTCCAGGCCTGTTGTCTTCCCCAGAAGGTATTTCACATTCTTTTCCATTGTTTGATTTTTTTTGGATTTGCTTGACTGATTCTTCTTGTCTCCTCGAGTCATTCAATTCCATTTGTTCGACCCTGATTTTCAGTGAAGTATTTTCTTCACTCACTTTTTTAAGATCTTTTTCTAATTGTCCAATTGAGTTCTTTTGTTCTGTGGAATTTTTTTCCATTCTGCCAATTTTGTTTTTTAGAGAGCTATTTTCTATTTCCAGTTCACCAATCCTATTTTTCAAGTATTTTACTTCTTTATCCACTCTCTTTTTAACTTTCTCCAGGCTCTTTTGCCAAGCCCCCCTCTCCTTTTCCCAAGCTTCCCTCTCCTTTTGCCAAGCCTCACTCTGCTTTCCCCATTTTTCTTCTAGATCCCTTTGGAGAGCCTTTTTAATCACTTCTATGAGGTTCATCTGTGCTGAGGAACAGATGATCTCCTCCTTTGGGGATTCACCTGGGGACTGTCTGTTTTTAGTCTCCTCAGGATTTAGAGTCTGCTCTCTATCTGTATAGAAGCTGTCAAGGGTTAAAGTCCTCTTCAGTTTCTTGCTCATTCTGTCTAATAATCAGAGACTAACTAGCAAAGAAAAACAGAAAAAACTGGAGTCTTTCTTTGGGGGAGGCTGGGTGTGTTACCGAGCTTCCTCTACAGACTACGGGGGGCAGCATTGAGGCACTAGCAAGACTGTGTTGCGCCTGCGCTCTGAGATCCCAGAGCGTGCTGAGTCACTGTGGGGGAGGAAGGGGGGGGGGGCGGCCAGGTCCTGAGAGACTCCAGCTGTTTGGGGTTGTATTCTTCACCCTTGGTGTTTTTAGCTTCTCTGCTGGGCTGCTGACTTGCTGCTGGAGCAAAGTATCCAAACCTGTAGCGAAGCTCTCCCCGCAGAGACGGCTGCGATCACTCCCCACCTCCTCTCCCGTCTGCTCCTGTGCTCTCACTGCCGCTGCCCGCCGCCTGCGCCTGATCTAAAACCGTCCCAGCCCTCCAGTAAAGACAAACCTTTCTTGGCGAATCTCAAGGATGGCTTCTCTTGGCAACTATATGTGGGTTTTTTTTCAGTCAAGAATTAATTCAGAGGCTTGTAATGAAGTGGATAGTGAGAGAAAGCACGGAGCTTATGCAGCTGTGAGCCTCCTCTCTGCCATCTTAACCGGAAGTCCCTTTAATTTCTAATGTTATTTAAATCCCAGCTTCTTAAATTGTAGTTTTCAACACCAAATTGAGTCCTGTATCTAAATGTGGGGGTCCTTAAATTATGATTTACTTTCAGTCAATGTTTTATTGATATACCCATTTTATATAACTACATATTCAGGAAATTTCTTGGACGGAAAAGGCATGAGGAAAAAATTAAGAAGCCCTATTTTAGATAACATAGGGGTTTCATATACTTACTTTTGGGTATTCTTGACTTTATAATTTTGATTATTAACTAACTATTTGAAAGCAGATATTACAGTATGTATTTCTTTTATTTACATCCCATCTGCTTTAAATATCTTGATTGCCCAGTAGATAGACCTGAAGCCAGGAAGATCTTAGTTCCAATCTGGTCTTTCCTAGCTGTGTGACCACAAGCAAGTCACTTTGGTTTGCCTCAGTGACCTCATCTTAAATTAAAATATTGATTGCACATATCTTGAAGAATAGTGAGGAGCAAATGAGAAAAAAAAAAAAAAAAAAAAAAAAACAACTTAAAATGAGCCCATAGAAAATTTTATGTAAATGTTTATGCTTATTATAATCATTTTTGTTGTTATTATTAGTTCAATGCACAGATATAATGATAGCAACACATATAGCATTTAGTATCCTAATATCTACTAGTTATTTTTTTTATTAAATATGTATAATAACTTCTTTTAAATAAACATTTATTTATAAAAAATGTTGGAAGAGAATAATCAGAACAAAAGGGGATAACCATGAAAGAAAATAAAATACAGGAAAAAATACACCTAGCATGTGTTGTTTTATATTTAAATTTCATTTTTCTCTTTCTGAATGCAGGTGGTGTTTTCTATCCAAAGTTCATTGGAATTACCTTGTATCACTGAACCACTGAGAACCAAATCTTTCATAAATGATCTTCACACAATCTTGCCTCTACAATGTATATCATGATTTTGAGCATTTTTCCTATGACTAAAGATGTCTTTAATTTCATCACCTGAAAATTGTCTGTTCATATCCTTTGACTATTCATGAATTGGGGAATGACTTGTATTCACATACATTTACTCAATTGTTATATATTTTAGAAGACTTTTATCAGAAACACCGTCTGTGAAAAATATTTTCCCAACTTTGTACTCCTCTTTAAAACTTGTTTTTCTTATTGTTGTTGTTTTTAATACAGAATCTTTTCAATTTAATGTAATCAAAGTTGTTCTTTTTGCATTTTGTCATGTTTTCTAGTTCTTCTTTAATCATAACTTCCTCCCTTCTCCAAACATCTCATAGGTAAATTATCTTTTGCTCTCCTAATTTGATTATAGTATCACTTGTTAGGCCCAAATTATGTACCCATTTTGACCTTATTTTTCTATGGAGTGTGAGATGTAGGTTTATGCCTAGTGTCTGAAATATTATGTTCCAGTTTACCCAGCAATTTTTTGCATTAAATAGTGAGTTCTTTTTCCAAGGGATAAAGTTTGGAGGTTTATGAAATATTAGATTATTATAGTAATGGATTATTGGGTCAAGTGTATATAACCTATTCTACTGATTCCCACTTTATTTCTTAGCCAGTATTAAATTGTTTTGATGATTGCTGCTTTATTGATCTGATATTGTTAGGCAACTAGCAATATATTTTTTATTTGTTTTTAAGTAATTTCTTGATATTCTTGCCCTTTTTGTTCTTCCAGATGAATTTTGATATTTTTTCCAGTCCATAAAATAAAAATTTGACAGTTTCATTGTTATTACGAACAAATAGGACAATTTAGGAAGAATTCTCATTTTTATTATATTAGCTTGAACTACCCATTAACAATTGATATTTTCCAATTGTTTAGATTAGATTTTATATGTGTGAAAAGTGTTTTGTTATTGTGTTCATATATTTCCTGGATTTGGATGGACAGATAAACACCCAAATCTTTTATTTTATCTTACAATTATTTTAAATGTAATTTTTCATTCTATCTCTTGTTGCTGGGCTTTGTCCATAATATATTGAAATGCTAATGATTTGTGTAGGTTTATTTTATAGCTGGCAACTTTGATAAAGCAGATAATTATTTCAAATAAATTTTGGGTTAATTCTCTGGTATTCTCTAAGCATACCATCATATTATTTGCAAAGAACAATACTTTTATCTCCCCATTCCTTATTCATTTTTAAATTTCTTTTTCTTTTTATTGCTAAAATCAACATTCTAGTAAAATATTGAATAATAATGTTGATTATGGGAATTCTCGTTTCACTCCTAATATTGGGAATGTGTCCAGCTTCTCTCTGTTACAGATAATGCTTGCTACAGATTTTAGATAGATACCGCTTATTATTTTAAGGAAAGCAACCTTTATTCCTATGCTCTCTCGTGTTTTTAATAGGAATGGGTGCTGTATTTTGTTAAAAGGTTTGTTTTTGCTTACACTGAGGTTATCTTATGATTTCTGTTGATTTTGTTATTGATATGGCAAATGATTATAATAATTTCCTGATATTGAACCAGCCTTGCATTCCTGGTATAAATGTCACTTGGCCATAATGTATTATTTTGTTGATAAATTGTTATAGTCTCTTTGTTAAATTTAATTTAAAATATTAGCATCCACATCTATTTGGGAGAATGGTCTGTAATTTCCTATCTCTGTTTTGACTCTTCCTAGTATAGGTGTCAGTACCATATTTGTATCATAGAAGGAATTTGGAAAAGTTCCTTTTTAAGCCAAATAATTTATATGGTACTGGAATTAATGTTCTTTAAATGTTTGGTAGAATTCATTTGTAAATCCATGTGGCCCTGGAGATTTTTTCTTATGGTGTTTATTGCTGGCTTATTAATTTTATTTGTCTAGCATGGAACTACTTAAGTCTCATTTTATTCCTCTTCTATTAATCTGGACTATTTATATTTTTGTAAATATTTTCCATATAATAGGTTGTCAGAGTTGCTGCCATGCAGTTGGTCAAAATAGATCTTAATTATTGCTTTAATTTCTTTTTCATTAGTGGTAAGGTCACCCTTTTCATTTTTGATGCTGATAATTGCATTTTTGTTTCTTTTTTCTAATTAAATTAGCCAAAGGTGTATCGATTTTGTTGTTTTTCTCATAAATCTGACACTTAGTTTTATTCATTAGTTCAATAGTCTCTTTAGTTTAAATTTTATTACTCCCTCTGAGTTTCAGAATTTCACATTTGTTATTTACCTGGGAGTTTTTAATTTGTTCTTTTTCTAGCTTTACTCCTAGCAATTTACTAGCAATTTACTCCTCTTTCTCTGTTTTATTTATATAATTATTCAGAGATATAAAATTTCCTCTAAGAATTTCTTTAGCTGTATCCCATAGATTTTATGTTGTCTCATTATTGTCATTCTCTTTAATGAAATCATTGGTTCTATGACTTGCAGTTTAACTCACTCATTCTGTAGATTTGGATAATTTAATTTCCAATTTTTTCCCTGTCTTTCCTTAGAAAGAATAATTGAATATTTTTGTATATTTTTGAACAAATTATTGAATAATTATTTTTCATTGTGAATTGAAAAAAAGCATTTAGTATTTCTGCCTTTTTTCCCATTTGATTGAGATGTTTTTATGCCCTACTACATGATCGATTTTTGTACTGCCATGAAAAATTCATATTCCTTTCTGTTCCTATTAATTTTTCCAGGGATCTATAATATCAAGGTTTTCTAAAATTTTATTACCATCCCAAGTTTCTCCCTTGTTCATATTTATCTAAGGGAAATACCTAAGGTCTCCCACTTATATAGTTTTGCAGCCTATTTCTTCCAGTAATTGGCTAACTATATTTTCTAAAAATATGGTGTTCTATCACTTGATGCATATACATTTCATATAGTTACTATTGCATTTTTTTATGGTAGCCTTTAATAATATGTAGTTTCCTTTTTATCTCTTTTACTTAGACCTATTTTTGCTTTTGCTTTATTTGAGATCAGAATTGCAAGTAGTTTTTTTTTTTTTTTTTTTTTTTTTGCTTTGCTTTGCTTTGTTTTGTTTCAGAAGCATGATAAAAGTTCTTCTCCAGTCTTTTACCCTTATTCTATATGCATCTCTCTGATTCAAATGTGTTTCTTGTGAACAATTTATTGCAAGATTGTGTTTTTTAATCTACTCTGCTATCCCCTTCCTTTTTATGGGAAAGTTCATCCTATTCCCACTCACAGTTTTGATAATCAACTGTGTATTTCCCTTCATCCTATTTTTTCTCTAGTATATACATTTTTCCCTACCTTTTCATTGTATCACTCCTTAGTAAAGACTCATTTTAACCCACCCTGCTTTTCATTTGCCCTACCTACTATAACTCCTTTCTCCTTTTCTTACCCCTTTCTTCTGGTGTTTCTGACTTCCCTTGTATCCAACCCCTCTTGTTTCTTTCTTATTTCTTTCCTATATTTATAGAGTAAAATAAATTTCTATATCCTCTTTGATATCCATCCTCTTTGAGCCAAAATTGATGAAATTTAGCTTCAGAAAATACTCATTTCTTTCCCTTCTTTCTCTCTATTGTAATAGGTCTTTTGTGTCTCTTCATGTGATTAATTTATCCCATTTTATGGCTCCTTTCCTCTTCTCCTAGTACCATTTTTTTTTTACTCTCAATGTCTTTTTCTTTAATATCATCACATCAAAGTTCATTCACGATCACATTCTATGTCCATATATGTCCCTTCTAACTGCCTTCGATAATAGATCTCAAGAGTTTTAGCTCATTTTCCCATTTTGGAATGTAAACAATTTAAACTTTAAATAATAATAGTAACTCTCTCTCTCTCTCTGTATATATGTATATATATATTTTTTTCCCTTAATCCAAATCTAACATTCAATCCACTATAACATATTACCTTAGTAGATCTTACAGTTGATGTATATAATCAATGTGTTCTTTTTTGAGTGAAAATGTATCAGGGAGTCAATAATACACTGCTACAAATGTTTGAAAATAGAAATAGTTTGTATTTGTTTTAAATGATAACATGAAATTTCAGTTTTCACAATGAAACTGTGTTTTGGAAGCACAACGCTATCATAGTTAAAATACCCTCATGATATTTTGATTTGGCATGGAATTTGTGTTCACATTTCAGGAAGTTGTTACTTGCTTTCAAAGCTTCTCTTTCCTTTCCCCATTTTTCTTCTAACTCTCTTTTAAGACTTTTAATGGTTTCTTCTAGGAGAGTGTTATATGAAGGGGACCAGATAGCATTTCCCTTTGGAGTTTGTCTGGAGACTGCTATTAGTCTCCTTGGGGTGGCAAATCGGCTCTTTTTCTGTATAGAAGCTATCAATTATCCTTTTGATTTTTTTACTCATTTTTTTAAAGCCTTTAGGTTGTGCCTTCAGGGCAAGAAGGTTACCATCTTCCTCTGCAAAGAAGGAATAGGTAGAAAGGGTTGCAAAGAGCAGAGTGTGGCAGTGCTCTGAGAGAAAGTCCCCTGCTACCCCCCACCAGAAGTGATTCAGACCTGTTTGGCACTGGCCTGAGCTGTGGACCTGCCCAGTGAAGAACCCCCTCTGTGTGGGTTAGCAACTGCCCTGAGGCTAGAGGCTGAGCAGTGAAAGTGTCAGTACCCCAGGCCAAAGCCCATGGGGTAGGGGGTGGGGAGGTGTGGGTATTAGCAGCTGACCAGCAAGTAGACCAGTACAGACTTTTGGGATAAGAATTCATTATTTGACAAAAACTGCTGGGAAAACTGGAAATTAGTATGGCAGAAATTAGGCATGGACCCACACTTAACACCATATACCAAAATAAGATCAAAATGAGTCCATGGTTTAGGCATAAAGAACGAGATTATAAATAAATTAGAGGAACATAGGATAATTTACTTCTCAGACTTTGGAGGAGGAAGAAATTTGTAACCACAAATGAACTAGAGATCATTATTAATCACAAAACAGAAAATTTTGATTATATCAAATTAAAAAGCCTTTGTACAAACAAAAAAAATGCATACAAGATTAGAAGAGAAGCAACAAACTGGGAAAACATTTTCACAGTTAAAGGTTCTGATAAGGGCCTAATTTCCAAAATATATAGAAAATTGACTCTAATTTATAAGAAATCAAGCCATTCTGCAATTGACAAATAGTCAAAGGATATGAACAGACAATTTTCAGATGATGAAATTGAAACTATTTCCTCCCACATGAAAGAATGTTTCAAATCAGTATTGATCAGAGAAATGCAAATTAAGACAACTCTGAGATACTACTACATACCTGTCAGATTGGCTAAGATGACAGGAAAAAAATAATGCTGAATGTTGGAGAGGATGCAGGAAAACTGGGATACTGAGCAATCTTGAATTATGCCCAAAAAGTGATCAAACTGTGTACCCTTTGATCTAGCAGTGCTACTACTGGGCTTATACTCCAAAGAGATAGTAAAGAAGGGAAAGGGACCTGTATGTGACAAAATGTTTGTGGCAGCCCTGTTTTTAGTGACTAAAAACTGGAAAATGAATGGATGCCCATCAATTGGAGAAAGGTTAGGTAAATTGTGGTATATGAATATTATGGAATATTATTGTTTTAAGAAATGACCAGCAATATGAATACAGAGAGGGTTGGAGAGACCTACATGAACTGATGCTGAGTGAAATGAGCAGGACCAGGAGATCATTATATACTTCAACAATGATACTGTATGAGGATGTATTCTGATGGAATTGGATTTCTTTGATAAAGAGAAAATGTAACTCAGTTTCAATTGATCATTGATGGACAAAAGCAGCTACACTCAAACAAAGAACACTGGAAAATGAATGTAAACTGTTTGCATTTTTGTTTTTCTTCCCGGGTTATTTCTACCTTCTGAATCCAATTCTTCCTGTGCAACAAGAGAATTGTTTGGTTCTGCACACATATATTGTATCTAGGAAATACTGTGACATATTTAACATGTATAGGACTGCTTGCCATCTGGTGGAGGGGGTGGAGGGAGGGAAGGGAAAAGTCAGAACAAAAGTGAGTGCAAGGGATAATGTTGTAAAAAATTATCCACCCATGGATTCTGTCGATAAAAAGTTATAATTATTTTTTTTTAAAAAGCAGCTGTTTTCTTCAGAAAAATTTTTTCCTTCCTTTTCCAGTAAGTTGACTCTCATGCATACCTCTCATTTCTTTTTCATGTTTTCTTTTACCACTCTTATTTCCCTTATGACGTCTTTTATGAGCATTTCTATGAAGCCTCTTTGGACTTGAGACCAATTTGTCTCAATCTTTGAGATTTCTTCTGTGGACATTCTGTCCTCATCTGTCCATCAATATCTGTTATGTTTTAGTTTACCTTGTCAGCATAATACCTTTTTTATGGTCAAGTTTCTTTTCTGTTTCTAGCTCATTTTCTTTCCTTTCCTTTTGATTTTTCTTTTTTTCACCTTTAAGAAGGAGATTTGCTCCTGGGGTTAAGGGAGTACTGTCCCAAGTTTCCCGTGCAACTCTGAGTCTTGATTTTGTGCACAGGGGCCCCGTTTTGTTTATAGGGGGTAGCTTGGTCTGCTTTATTCAGGATACAGCCTAGTTTTCCAGAATTTGCTTTTTGATCTGGGACTGGAGGCTGACCCACTGATCTGCTCTTCTATTTAGGCAGAATTGAGATTCTCACTTGCTCATTTGCTGTTATTAAAACCCTCTCATAGTCTTTCCCGAGTCTATCTGATCTGGGCTGACCACCCTTTTCATCCCAGTTAGACTGACCTTTCTTGAAGTTTTTTCAGTCTTTTTTGAGCTGGAGATTGATTTCATTCCATCAGACTCTACTCAGAGCCTTGGTTTCATGTTGTTTTTGAGCAAAATTGGGAGTGTTTGAGCAGCTTCCTGAATTAATTCTGCTATTTTGGCCCTACCTCTAGAATTCTTCTCTGTATCTTCTCAATTTTTAAACTTTTTTTTTGTTCTTCTAAAAATTCTTTCTGAGTAGGTAGCCATTTAACATTATTCTTTGGATGGAAGAGCTATATTTTTCTTCACTGTCCTCCTCTAAAAATTAGTCACAGTCTTCCCTATTCCCATGGTAAGTTTCTATGGTTTTGGTTCTTCTTCTTTTTTTTTTTTTTGTCTTTTATCATTATTTTTTTTAAATAAGAACTATTAGTGTAAGTATGTTTAAAACTGAGGTGAGAGGAAGGGATGGTGCCTCTAATTCTATTTCACCTCTCCTCTTTGCCATGGAATTTCAAATTAAAAGGTTCCTTGCCCACAGCCAGCAGCATCTCTGTTCCACTGCTTCTGCACTTAACTAGTGTGCTGGTTCCTTTTCTCCAGAATCTGGTCTTTGCAACACAGCTGGACCTGGTCTTTCTAATCAGCAAAGGTCCTCCTAGTCTTCTAGGAAGATACATATTCCCCTTACTGTCCTAAAGTTGAAAATTCCTGTTATTTGGATTGAAGCTCCTGCCCTAGCTAGCCCTAGGATTCAGCACATATTGTTTCTGTGGAGTAAGCTTGGAGGAATTACACTTCACAGTGGTAGTTTTGGGAGTCTTTCTTTGCATCTTCTTGGGTTATTCCAAGAAAATCTAAGTTCTGCCTTAAATGTTCTTTCTTTTTTCACATCTATTTTTGATTTGTGGCACAAATTTGTTCTATTTGTTGGGAAAATCTGGAGAGCTTGAAATTTACTGAACTACTTGTTCATCTTCCCAGAATCTTCCACTTTTGTTTATTTTTAAGGGGACCAGAGTATTAAGTAAGGAGTGGAAAATATTCATTACTAATTGAAGCAATCACTAAAAATAAGGAAAATAGTTCAAGTGGAGAGAGTGAAAGAAACACAGAAAGAAACTCCCAGCTGATGGAAGGTCTCTGTAACAAGCTCTCAATCAGATTAGATATATACACAAAGCTGAGTGTATAAGAAACAGAATGATATAAAATATTAAAGAATCCAACTCTTCTGCACACAGGTTCTCAGCATCTCTCATGTTAAGTTAGCATAATTTAAGAAGTTGTCAATGTATTCCTGCATCACCTTGTAGCAAAAGTCATACTGTTCCTGTGTCTGGACAACATATGGTCTCTGTAATCTCAGGATCTTCACTGTCTGGATCATATCTAAGATACCCTTAGCCTTTCCACTTCTTTTTCTCTTCTACTCATCACTTTTTTTTTCACTTTTCATAAGAATTATTGGTAAACTTGTGTCCAGTATTTATTACTATTGAGGCTTTGTTTGTAGCTATTTTAATACAGTATTCTTCTGATTTTGTATTTTGGTATTAACTGCCAATAAAGTAGCTTTTTTATAGTAAACTTTTGTTGTTGTTGTTGTTGTTAGTTTTTAGTTAATTTGCTCATTTTTCCTCAGGATATTTCTTGATTGTGAACTACATGTTAATATGAGCTTTGCTTATCTAGGATTGGGAATACACAGTCTCAGATTTCAGGTTTTTTTCAGATAAGATTTTCCGAGGTAAAAATAGAGGACTGCATGTTTATAATATATATAAGGTAGTGAGTTTCAAGGAGTTGAGTGCTCATTGTTTTTCCAATCTATGCTCTGGTATTTACACAGAAAATGACCATAATCCTCTGCAATTCCAAACATTAGTTTTCTCTGGGCCCTAGAACTGTGACCAGAGCCCCTTTTCCTTTTCCTGGCATTTTAGCAAATAAAACAGGTGTGTAGTGGTATCTCAGAGTTGTCTTAATTTGCATTTCTCTAATCAACAGTGATTTGGTGCACCTTTTAATGTGACTACAAATAGTTTCAATTTGTTCATCTGAAAATTGTCTGTTCATATGTCTGTTCAATTATCTGTTCACTTCGACAATTTATCAGTTATTAATTTGAGTCAGTTCTCTACATATTCTAAAAATGAGGCCTTTAACAGATCCTTTGGATATAATTTTTTTCACAGATTATTGCTTCCCTTCTAATCTTGTCTTTTAGTTTTGTTTTTACAAAACCTTTTTAACTTGATATAATAAAAATTATCTATTTTGTGATCAATAATGATCTCTAGTTCTTCTTTTGTCACAAATTATTTCCTTCTCCACAAATCTGAGAGGTAAACTATCCTATATTCTTCTAATTTGTTTGTAATATCATTCTTTATTTCTAGATCATGAATGAATTTCAACCTTATCTTGGTATATAGTGTTAGGTGTGAGTGTGTACCTACTTTTTGCCATATGAGTTTCCAATTTTTCCAACAATTTTTTTCAAATAGTGAATTCTTATCCCCAAAGCTGGTGTTTTCAGGGTTGTCGTATACTAGATTGCTATAAACATTGAATATGTTTGAACTTAATTTTTCTAGATGGAGAATTATCAAAGCTACTGCTGGTTCTGGCATATATTCTGCCACTGGTGCCACTCATGTATGCACTGGGCCCTCTCTCTCTTAGTGCCATAGACCTCTCCTGCCAGACTAGCTTAGACTGAAATATGTCTAACTCTGAAGAACTTCTGTTGTTTTTTGTTGTTGTTGTTGTTGTTGTTGTTGTTTTTGCTTCCAGATATCATTTGGACCATTATTTTAATGTTGTTTGCAGGGAAATGGTGAAACATTTCAGCTTCTTGGTTTCCTCTCCTCTGCCATCTTAGTTCCGTTGTCATTTTCACCACCCTTCTTCTTCTTCTAATGGTGTAGTCTTTTTACCTTACTTTATTTTAGGCATTGGTTTATTCGATAACTGTCTTTTAGCCTCTGTATGTGTGTAACAATAATAAGCCTCATCTTATTATGCCTCTTTAATTGCCTCCAAATATACCAAAATGACAGTGTGGAAAATGTAGCCAGTTAATCAAGAAACACTTGAAAAGTTGTTTGCATATATTGTGTATTTAGTTAATATGTTATTTTTTGAATCCTAGCATTTTGTGCAGTGTCTGCCACATAGGAGATATTGTCTAAAAGTTTTTGCTTGATTTTCTCATTCTTTCTCTGGGAGCAACTTAAATAAAACTGACACCATATTAATCATGAGATTCACGAACTGAAGTCCTCTAATTCTTATTTTTTGGTCTTTTGATACATAGCCAATCTTTGGTTAAATTAAATTATCTTACCCTATGCAGAGGGCAGCATTTTTATCTTTTGAGAAAATCATGAAAATAAATGGAAGAAGACTTCTATTCATTTTTCATTTAGAAAAATCCTTCTCAGCTCCCCCTCCCAAAAAAATTAAATAAACATCTTAACAAAAAACTAAGTTCCTAAAAGTGGAAGCAGCTGGTTTGATGAATGAAAGACCGGTCTGAGAAGATCTTTGTGCATTTCTTGTTATTATTGTTGTAGTGGTGATGATAGTTTTTAGCTAAAAGTGTGAAAGAGATAATATAATATTTCTGATATGTTACTTCTGAAATTAGAATACAGAAATTGGCAACTCATTTTATCCTAATGGCATCCATTCTCTTTTGGGGTAATTATAATTGTTAGATTTTTTCCTTACCTCCAATCAAAATGTGACTTTCATAATAGACTTCACTTTCTCAGTTTTCTGTAGCACTATAAAACACCTACTAAGCAAAAAATGAAAAAAAAAAAACTTTAAACAAATTCATATCATTATTCACCAAGCATTTATTCAATGCCTGCCTTCTTCCAGGAATTATCTTTAACTATATGAGACAGAACTATTTAAATCATCATCTGCCTTCAAGAAGTTCAGTCTAACTGGAGAGCAATATAAAACTATGTAGGTGCTATTTCTTGCCTTTTTGTGTTCCTGGAAGATTGTCATTAGATGTGGGAGAGAATTTTGTTACTTTCCACTCATTTAACATATGCAGAATAAAAGTCATTGAGAGCTTAATTTATTTAAACCATATTCAAAGAAGAAGAAAGTAGCAGAAACCCAATTTGACCTCAAGTACAATGATTCCAATATTTTCACTGTGCTATATCATTTTTTTTTAATTTTTATTTAATAATTACTTTATATTAACAGAATCCATGTCAGGGTAATTTTTTTTACAACATTATCCCTTGCACTCATTTCAGTTCCGATTTTTCCCCTCCCTCCCTCCAACCCTCCCCTATATGGCAAGCAGTCCTATATATGTTGGATTTGTTGCAGTATATCCTAGATACAATATATGTTTGCAAAACCGAACAGTTCTCTTGTTGCACAGGGAGAATTGGATTCAGAAGGTATAAATAACCCAGGAAGAAAAACAAAAATGCAGATAGTTCACATTAGTTTTCCAGTGTTCTTTCTTTGGGTGTAGCTGCTTCTGTCTGTCATTTATCAATTGAAACTCAGGTCTCTTTGTCAAAGAAATCCACTTCCATCAGAATATGTCCTCATACAATATTGTTGTCGAAGTGTATAATGATCTCTTGGTTCTGCTCATTTCACTTAGCATCAGTTCATGTAAGTCTCACCAGTCCTCTCAGTATTCATCCTGCTGGTCATTCCTTACAGAACAATAATATTCCATAACATTCATATACCACAATTTACCCAGCCATTCTCCAATTGATGGGCATCCATTCATTTTCCAGTTTCTAGCCACTACAAATAGGGCTTCTACAAACATTTTGTCACATACAGGTCCCTTTCCCTTCTTTAGTATTTCTTTGAGATATAAACCCAATAGAAACACTGCTGGGTCAAAGGGTATGCACAATTTGATAACTTTTTGGGCATAATTCCAGATTGCTCTCCAGAATGGTTGGATTTGTTCACAACTCCACCAACAATGTATTAGTGTCCCAGTTTTCCCGCATCCCCTCCAACATTCATCATTATCTTTTCCTGTCATCTTAGCCAATCTGACAGGTGTGTAGTGGTATCTCAGAGTTGTCTTAATTTGCATTTCTCTGATCAATAATGATTTGGAACACTCTTTCATATGAGTGGTAATAGTTTCAATTTCATCCTCTGAAAATTGTCTGTTCATATCCTTTGACCATTTATCAATTGGAGAATGGCTTGATTTCTTATAAATTTGAGTCAGTTCTCTATATATTTTGGAAATGAGGCCTTTATCAGAACCTTTAACTGTGAAGATGTTTTCCCAGTTTGTTGCTTCCCTTCTAATCTTGTATGCATTCGTTCTGTTTGTACAAAGGCTTTTTAATTTGAAGTAATCAAAATTTTCTATTTTGTGATCAGTAATGGTCTCTAGTTCATCTTTGGTCACTAATTTCTTTCTCCTCCACAAGTCTGAGAGATAAACTATCCTGTGTTCCTCTAATTTATTTATAATCTCATTCTTTATGCCTAGGTCATGGAACCATTTTGATCTTATCTTGGTATATGGTGTTAAGTGTGGGTCCATGCCTAATTTCTGCCATACTAATTTCCAATTATCCCAGCAGTTTTTATCAAATAATGAATTCTTATCCCAGAAGTTAGGGTCTTTGGGTTTGTCAAACACTAGATTGCTATAGTTGACTATTCTGTCTTGTGAACCTAACCTTTTCCACTGATCCACTAATCTATTTCTTAGCCAATACCAAATGGTTTTGGTGACTGCTGCTCTATAATATAATTTTAGATCAGGTACAGCTAGGCCACCTTCATTTGATATTTTTTTTTTCATTAATTCCCTTGAGATTCTCAACTTTTTATTGTTCCATATGAATTTTGTTGTTATTTTTTCTAGATCATTAAAATATTTTCTTGGAAGTCTGATTGGTATAGCACTAAATAAATAGATTAGTTTAGGGAGTATTGTCATCTTTATTATATTCGCTCGGCCGATCCAAGAGCACTTAATATTTTTCCAATTATTTAACTCTGACTTTATTTGTGTAGAGACTTTTTTATAATTTTGCTCATATAATTCCTAACTTTCCTTTGGTAGATAGATTCCCAAATATTTTATGGTATCAACAGTTATTCTGAATGGAATTTCTCTTTGTATCTCTTGCTGTTGGGTTTTGTTGGTGACGTATAAAAATGCTGAGGATTTATGGGGATTTATTTTGCAGCCAGCTACTTTGCTAAAATTATGAATTATTTCCAATAGGTTTTTAGTAGAATCTCTGGGGTTCTCTAGGTATACCATCATATCATCTGCAAAGAGTGATAGTTTAGTTTCCTCATTGACTACTCTAATTCCTTTAATCTCTTTCTTGACTCTTATTGCCGAGGCTAGTGTTTCTAATATGATATTAAATAATAATGGTGATAGTGGGCAACCTTGCTTCACTCCAGATCTTACTGGGAAAGGTTCCAGTTTTTCCCCATTGCATATGATGCTTACTGATGGTTTTAAATATATGCTCCTGACTATTTTAAGGAAAAGTCCATTTATTCCTATGCTCTCAAGTGTTTTTATTAGGAATGGATGTTGGATTTTATCAAATGCTTTTTCTGCATCTATTGAGATGATCATATGATTTTTGTTTGTTTGGTTATTGATATAGTCAATTATGCTAATAGTTTTCCTAATATTGAACCAGCCCTGCATTCCTGGTATAAATCCTATTTGATCATAATGTATTATCCTGGGGATGATTTTCTGTAATCTTTTTGCTAATATTTTATTTAAGATTTTAGCATCAATATTCATTAGGGAGATTGGTCTATAAATTTCTTTCTCTGTTTTCAGCCTACCTGGTTTAGGTATCAGTACCATGTCTGTGTCATAAAAGGAGTTTGGTAGGACTCCTTCAATCCCTATTTTTTTCAAATAGTTTATTTAGCATTGGAGTTAATTGTTCTTTAAATGTTTGGTAGAATTCACATGTAAATCCATCTGGTCCTGGGGATTTTTTCTTAGGGAGTTGATTGATAGTTTGTTCTATTTCTTTTTCTGAGATGGGACTGTTTAGGATATTTACTTCTTCCTCTGTTAGTTTGGGCAAGCTGTATTTTTGGAGGTATTTTTCTATTTCATTTAAGTTGTCGAATTTATTGGCATAAAGTTGGGCAAAGTAACTCCTAATTATTGCTCTAATTTCCTCTTCGTTAGTGGCGAGTTCTCCCTTTTCATTTTTAAGACTAACAATTTGATTTTCCTCTTTCCTTTTTTTAATCAGATTTACTAAGGGTTTGTCTATTTTGTTGGTTTTTTCATAGAACCAACTCTTAGTTTTATTAATTAATTCAATAGTTTTTTTTACTTTCAATTTTATTGATCTCTCCTTTTATTTTTAGAATTTCAAGTTTAGTGTTTGACTGGGGCGTTTTTAATTTGTTCCTTTTCTAGCATTTTTAGTTGCAAGCCCAATTCATTGACCTTCTCTTTCTCTATTTTATACAAATAGGCCTCTAGAGATATGAAATTTCCCCTTATTACCGCTTTGGCTGCATCCCATACATTTTGGTATGATGTCTCATTATTATCGTTTTCTTGAGTGAAGTTATTAATTATGTCTATGATTTGCTGTTTCACCCAATCATTCTTTAGTATGAGATTATTTAGTTTCCAATTATTTTTTGGTCTACTCCCCCCTGGATTTTTGTTGAATGTAATTTTCATTGCATCGTGGTCTGAAAAGGATGCATTTACTATTTCTGCCTTACTGCATTTGAGTTTGAGGTTTTTATGTCCTAATATATGGTCAATTTTTGTATAGGTTCCATGAACTGCTGAAAAGAAAGTGTATTCCTTTCTGTCTCCATTACATTTTCTCCAGAGATCTATCATATCTAACTTTTCTAGTATTCTATTTACCTCTTTGACTTCTTTCTTATTTATTTTGTGGTTTGTTTTATCTAATTCTGAGAGTGCAAGGTTAAGATCTCCCACTATTATACTTTTACTGTCTATTTCTTCTTGCAGCTCTCTTAATTTCTCTTTTAAGAATTTAGATGCTACACCACTTGGTGCATATATGTTTAATATAGTTAGTGCTTCATTATCCATGCTACCCTTTAGCAAGATATAGTGCCCTTCCTTATCTCTTTTAATTAGATCAATTTTTGCTTTAGCTTGATCTGAGATCAGGATGGCTACCCCTGCTTTTTTGACTTCACCTGAGGCATAGTAGATTTTGCTCCAACCTTTTACCTTTAACCTGCATGTATCTCCCCGCTTCAGGTGTGTTTCCTGTAAACAACATATTGTAGGATTCTGGCTTTTAATCCATTCTGCTAACCGCTTCCTCTTTATGGGGGAGTTTACCCCGTTCACATTTATGGTTAGAATGACCAATTCTGTATTACTTGCCATCTTGTTAACCCGGTTTATGCTTTTCTCCCTTCTTTCCCCTTTACCCCCCTTCCCAGTATTAAGCTTGTGAACACCACTTGCTTCTCACAGCCTTTCCTTTTTAGTATTCCTCCCCACACCTTAGAGTTCCTCCCCCTATCTTACCCCTTTCCCTCCCAGTTTCCGTATTCCCTTCTGCTTAGCTTATTCCTTCCCTTTTCACTTTTCCCTTCTCACTTTTCAATGAGGTGGGAGAAGTTTCACCATAGATTGAATATGTCTTAAGATTTTTCACTTAAAGCCAATTCTGAAGGCAGTAAGTGAAGACACTATATTCATCCCCCTCCATTCTTTCTCTCAGATATAATAGGTTTCCTATGCCTCTTCATGAGATGTACTACCTCCACTTTACCCTTTTTCTGGTACAATGTCCTTTCCACATCAATTTCTAGAACAAGGTATACCTGTATTCTTTATACATCTATATAGTCGAAATATAGTTCCCAAGATTAATCTTTACCTTTTTAGATTTCTCTTGAGTTCTATATTTGTAGATCAAACTTTTTGTTAAGTTCTGGCTTTTTCATCAGAAATAGATGAAATTCGCTTACTTCGTTGAATGTCCATCTTCTTCCCTGGAAAAAGATGCTCATTCTCGCTGGGTAAGTTATTTTTGGTTGCATACCAAGTTCCTTAGCCTTTCGGAATATCATATTCCAGGCCCTTCGATCTTTTAATGTGGATGCTGCCAGATCCTGGGTGATCCTTATTGTGGCTCCTTGATGCTTGAATTGGGTTTTTCTAGCCGCTTGCAATATTTTTTCCTTCATCTGAGGGTTCTGGCATTTGGCCACTATACTCCTTGGTGTTTTGATTTTAGGATCCCTTTCAGTGGGTGATCGATGAATCCTTTCAATGTTTATTTTTTCCTCTGTTCCTATGACTTCTGGGCAGTTCTCTTTGATAATTTCCTGGAAAATTGTGTCCAGGCTCTTTTTTTCATCATGTTTTTCTGGAAGTCCAATGATTCTCAGATTGTCTCTCCTGGATCTGTTTTCCAGGTCTGTTGTCTTCCCCAGAAGGTATTTCACATTCTTTTCCATTGTTTGATTTTTTTGGATTTGCTTGACTGATTCTTCTTGTCTCCTCAAGTCATTCAATTCCAATTGTTCAATTCTGATTTTCAGTGAAGTATTTTCTTCACTCACTTTTTAAAAATCTTTTTCTAATTGTCCCATTGAGTTCTTTTGTTCTGTGGAATTTTTTTCCATTTTGCCAATTTTGTTTTTTTAGAGAGCTTTTTTCTGTTTCCAGTTCACCAATCCTATTTTTCAAGGATTTTATTTCTTTATCCACTCTCTCTTTAACTGACTTCTCCAGGCTCTTTTGCCAAGCCTCCCATTTTTCTTCTAGCTCCTTTGTGAGAGCCTTTTTAATTTCCTCCATGAGATTAATCTGTGCTGAGGAACAGATCATCTCCTCCTTTGGGGATTCACCTGGAGACTGCCTGTTTTTAGTCTCCTCAGGATTTAGAGTCTGCTCTCTATCTGTGTAGAAGCTGTCTAGGGTTAAAGTCCTCTTCACTTTCTTGCTCATTCTGTCTAATAATCAAAGACAGACTAGCAAAGAAAAAAAGAAAAAACTGGAGTCTTTCTTTGGGGGAGGGGCTGGGTGGCATTACCGAGCTTTCTCTACAGACTGCGGGGGGAGGGGCAGCAGTGAGGCACTAGCCCGACTGTGCTGCGCTTGCGCTCTGAGATCTGAGGGGGGACGAGAAGAGGGGGGGCGCGGGGTGCTGAAGAGGGGGCCGGCCAGGTTCCGAGAGACTCCAGCTGTTTGGGGTTGTGTTCTTCAACCCCGGTGTTTTTAGCTTCTCTGCTGGGCTGCTGACTTGCTGCCAGGGCAAAGTATCCAAACCTGTAGCGAAGCTCTCCCCGCAGAGACGGCTGCAATCACTCCCCACCCCCTCTCCACTCTGCTCCCGTGCTCTCACTGCCGCTGCCACTGCCCGCTGCCTGCGCCCAATCTAAAACCGTCCCAGCCCTCCAGTAGAAACAGACCTTTCTTGGCGAATCTCAAGGATGGCTTCTCTTGGTAACTATTTGTGGGTTTTTTTTCAGTCAAGCATTAATTCAGAGGCTTGTAATGAAATGGATAGTGAGAGAAAGTGCGGAGCTTACACAGCTGTGTGCCTCCTCTCCGCCATCTTAACCGGAAGTCCGTGCTATATCATTTTTAATGGAGTATCAAAAAAGTCTGAACCAATAATTTCTTTTAATATTTATATATCCTTTAAAAACTTACAAATACATGTAGTAGTAAATTCTTAACAATGTCATTCTTCTAAAACAAGAGAGTGTGTAGCACACCTTTTAAATTTAATTTGAATTATTACCATTCATTCCCTCATTCATTGACATTCAAGTGAAGTCAATCAAGGAAACAGTAAATTAAAATCTGATTTGCTGCTTTTGCTTATTTCATAGGTGGAAATGCTCACTCTACACATTTTAACTATTTTAACTATTGAACTGGTTAATGCTGATTCTAAATATCCATGATAACAATAAATCATTAACTTCTTCTCTTAATAATTCTGTGATACATTATCGTTATAATTATATAAAAGTATAAGCTTAAATATAGGCAGGTTAAATAACTTGTCTCTAGTTATGCAATTTTGTTTTTGGTTAAATTTTTTTCCATCTCTTTTTGACTCTTTTTTTTTTTTTTGCAAAAATAATTGAGTGATTTGTCATTATTTATAGTCATTTTTTATAGATTATTTTACAAATGAGGAAAGTAAGGCCAACAGGGTTAAGTGACTTGCTCAGGGTCATGTAGCTAGTAATGTCTGAGGCAGATTTTAATTCGGGTATATTAACTCTTTCTAATTCTAGGCATAACATTGTATACATTGCACTACCTACCTATCCAAGGACTACTTTAGCCCAGAAAATTTTCTATTAGGCCATCTCATAGATGTAAAGCATCCCAATTGATGTACTAAATGAAATTTCTTGAGTCAATGTTAACCTATTAGTATCATGTCACTGAAAACTGGATCAGAAGAGCTAAGAGTTAAATTAGATACTTCAGACATGAAAAATATTTGACATCTTTGTTCTTTTTATGAGCTCATGTCCATCTGTTCAAGTGAGAGCTTCACAGAAGTCCAGTCAAAGGCATGAGCAAAAGGCTCATATCACTTTGAAAAGTTAGTCCTAAAATGTCATCTTTTCTCCTTCCTCAAGTTTTCATTATTTTCTACCATCTCCCCACTTCATATAATCATAGTATTAATAGATCTTAATATATTGATGTTTAAATAGAAATGCCAGACAATACTGTTTCTTCACTGCATGTAGACTTCAATCAAAAACTTGTACCTGTACCCTAGAATATTGAGGAAACTAATCCATACCAGAAATAGAACTTTTCCTATATAAAAGTAGTAGTCAGGGAAGCCATTTTTGGAACTAACATACCATAATCCCAGTCTAAATGCAGAGAATGACAACATCCCTCCCATCTTTATGCAGTTACAAAGAATAATGTTTGGTAGATATCATGTAAATAAATAAGTCTTACAATCTTTTATCCAGGTTTTCTCTTTTTTTTTTCTTTTCCTAGTACTAATATTAATTAACTAAATGAAGCCTGTTTTTGGAATCTTTGGTGCCAAATCAAATCTTTTCTAACTTTTAAACCCCATAGGATTCACAAATATAAACTTCATTCAAACCAATGAAATGAGTATCTTCAACTTTCATCTTATTCTTAGTATTCTCATTCCAAAATAATATATGGTAAATTTACATGAGTTTCTGTATGATTTATTTTGAATATATTAAGAAATTTAACTCATATAGCCATCTGCTTGCTGGTGAATTCTATTTTTTTGGAAATATGTAGAAGCATATAAAAATGAAATTTGTCCCCCTAGATATAGAATAAGTTACAAATTTTCTATTCTGTTAACTTGTCTTAAACTTAAAAATGTTTTGCCTTTGTTTAACATGGGGCAGAATAGCAGAAAATAACTCAATTTTTAAAAATATGTTGAGGAAAATTAACTACTTAATACAAAGATTAGAGTGTGGAACTAAAGTTAGGAAAACTTGAATTCAACTCCAGTTTTAGACAAGGGGCTTACAATCTTACAAGTTTTGTCACCCTGTGACAGTCACATAACATTTTCTGTCTCAATTGCCCCAGCTCTGCATTTGGGTTAATAATTGCACCTTCTTCACTTTATTCTATTTTATTTATTATCAAATGAAATAATATTTATAAATTTTTGACCATTGCCTACCACACAGTATGCATTTAATAAATGCCTATTCCATTCCATTATATGAAGATAAATTAAAAACTTAACACTAATAGAAATTGTATTACCATACTCAAATCACATTTTCAGAGATGGGATAGACATCAAAATCCATTTAGTTAAACCCGTATATGAATAAGATTATTCTCTACAATATACTTGGAAAGTGATTTATGTATTGCTACATTGAGGGGAAATCTATTACTTCCCAAGGCATTTCATTCCAGGAATAATTTATTTTAGTTTTTTCCCCTTAATAATCCTACAGTTTCCTCTTTGTAGCTTTTTATAATTGCAGTTTGATTTGTTTTGTGATCCAAATAGACTAGATTTTTTCCACTATTTCATTTATTATGCTTTCAGTTATTTGTATATCTATCCCATAAGGTTTTACATTTCTATTTCTTCTGTTCTTCAGAGTATGTGAATCCATTTTTATATGTAATGAACTAAAAATCTTACAATATTCTGGTTGTCCTTTTGTCAACACTCTGCCATTTTAATATATGACGGCAATTAATTCCATAAGTCTCTGTTTTTTCATTTGCAAAATGAGTCTAACAAGTCTTGCAATCATTATTTATAAATTATTTGAAGAGCTCCAACATTCTAAAATATCTACAATTGTATTTTATTAATATTTTTAATTTTCAAAAGTTAAGCATGATATTTCAAAATTAACCCTTGCAAAATCTTTTATTCCAATTTCTTCCTGACACAGATCCCCTTTCCTAGGTAGCAAGTAATCCAATATATTTTAACATAGTAAAATGTATGTTAAAATCAAATATATGCATACATATTTATACAATTCTCTTGCTGCACATGAAAAATCAAATCAAAAAGAAAAAAAAATATGAGAAACAAAATAAAATGCAAGCAACAAAAAGAGTGAAAATTCTATGTTGTGATCTACACCTAGTACCCACAGTCCTCTCTCTTAGTGAAGATGGCTCTCTTCAATAAAAAATCATTAGAATCGGCCTGAACCAACTGATTGTTGAATACAGTCACATCCATCAAAATTGATCATCATATATGATATTTTTCTTCTTTAATATACAATAGTTCTCGAGGACTTCCGGTTAAGATGGCGGAGAGGAGGCACACAGTTGTGTAGCTCCACGCTTTCTCTCACAATCCATTTCATTACAAGCCTGTGAATTAATGCTTGACTGAAAAAAACCCACAAATGGTTACCAAGAGAAGCCATCCTTGAGATTCGCCAAGAAAGGTCTGTCTTTACTGGAGGGCTGGGACGGTTTTAGATTGAGTGCAGGCTGAGGGCAGCGGCAGTGAGAGCACGGGAGCAGACTGGAGAGGGGGTGGGGAGTGATCGCAGCCATCTCTGCAGGGAGAGCTTCGCTACAGGACTGAATACTTTGCTCCAGCAGCAAGTCAGCAGCCCAGCACAGTCGGGCTAGTGCCTCACTGCTGCCCCCCGCAGTCTGTAGAGGAAGCTCAGTAACACACCCAGCCCCTCCCCCAAAGAAAGACTCCAGTTTTTTCTGTTTTTCTTGGCTAGTTTGTCTTTGATTATTAGACAGAATGAGCAAGAAACTGAAGAGGACTTTAACCCTTGACAGCTTCTATTCAAATAGAGAGCAGACTCTAAATCCTGAGGAGACTAAAAACAGACAGTCCCCAGGTGAATCCCCAAAGGAGGAGATCATCTGTTCCTCAGCACAGATGAACCTCATAGAAGTAATTAAAAAGGCTCTCACAAAGGAGCTAGAAGAAAAATGGGAAAAGGAGAGGGAGGCTTGGCAAAAGAGCCTGGAGAAGTCAGTTAAAGAAAGAGTGGATAAAGAAGTAAAATCCTTGAAAAATAGGATTGGTGAACTGGAAAACAATATTGGCGAAATGGAAAAAAATTCCACAGAACAAAAGAACTCAATGGGACAATTAGAAAAAAAATTTTTAAAAAGTGAGTGAAGAAAATACTTCACTGAAAATCAGAATTGAACAATTGGAATTGAATGACTCGAGGAGACAAGAAGAATCAGTCAAGCAAATCCAAAAAAATCAAACAATGGAAAAGAATGTGAAATACCTTCTGGGGAAGACAACAGACCTGGAAAACAGATCCAGAAGAGACAATCTGAGAATCATTGGACTTCCAGAAAAACATGATGAAAAAAAGAGCCTGGACACAATTTTCCAGGAAATTATCAAAGAGAACTGCCCAGAAGTCATAGGAACAGAGGAAAAAATAAACATTGAAAGGATTCATCGATCACCCACTGAAAGGGATCCTAAAATCAAAACACCAAGGAATATAGTGGCCAAATGCCAGAACCCTCAGATGAAGGAAAAAATATTGCAAGCGGCTAGAAAAACCCAATTCAAGCATCAAGGAGCCACAATAAGGATCACCCAGGATCTGGCAGCATCCACATTAAAAGATCGAAGGGCCTGGAATATGATATTCCGAAAGGCTAAGGAACTTGGTATGCAACCAAAAATAACTTACCCAGCGAGAATGAGCATCTTTTTCCAGGGAAGAAGATGGACATTCAACAAAGTAAGCGAATTTCATCTATTTCTGATGAAAAAGCCAGAACTTAACAAAAAGTTTGATCTACAAATATAGAACTCAAGAGAAATCTAAAAAGGTAAAGATTAATCTTGGGAACTATATTTCGACTATATAGATGTATAAAGAATACAGGTATACCTTGTTCTAGAAATTGATGTGGGAAGGACATTGTACCAGAAAAAGGGTAAAGTGGAGGTAGTACATCTCATGAAGAGGCATAGGAAACCTATTATATCTGAGAGAAAGAATGGAGGGAGATGAATATAGTGTCTTCACTTACTGCCTTCAGAATTGGCTTTAAGTGAAAAATCTTAAGACATATTCAATCTATGGTGAAACTTCTCCCACCTCATTGAAAAGTGAGAAGGGAAAAGTGAAAAGGGAAGGAATAAACTAAGCAGAAGGGAATACGGAAACTGGGAGGGAAAGGGGTAAGATAGGGGGAGGAACTCTAAGGTGTGGGGAGGAATACTAAAAAGGAAAGGCTGTGAGAAGCAAGTGGTGTTCACAAGCTTAATACTGGGAAGGGGGGTAAAGGGGAAAGAAGGGAGAAAAGCATAAACCGGGGTTAACAAGATGGCAAGTAATACAGAATTGGTCATTCTAACCATAAATGTGAACGGGGTAAACTCCCCCATAAAGAGGAAGCGGTTAGCAGAATGGATTAAAAGCCAGAATCCTACAATATGTTGTTTACAGGAAACACACCTGAAGCGGGGAGATACATGCAGGTTAAAGGTAAAAGGTTGGAGCAAAATCTACTATGCCTCAGGTGAAGTCAAAAAAGCAGGGGTAGCCATCCTGATCTCAGATCAAGCTAAAGCAAAAATTGATCTAATTAAAAGAGATAAGGAAGGGCACTATATCTTGCTAAAGGGTAGCATGGATAATGAAGCACTATCTATATTAAACATATATGCACCAAGTGGTGTAGCATCTAAATTCTTAAAAGAGAAATTAAGAGAGCTGCAAGAAGAAATAGACAGTAAAAGTATAATAGTGGGAGATCTTAACCTTGCACTCTCAGAATTAGATAAAACAAACCACAAAATAAATAAGAAAGAAGTCAAAGAGGTAAATAGAATACTAGAAAAGTTAGATATGATAGATCTCTGGAGAAAATGTAATGGAGACAGAAAGGAATACACTTTCTTTTCAGCAGTTCATGGAACCTATACAAAAATTGACCATATATTAGGACATAAAAACCTCAAACTCAAATGCAGTAAGGCAGAAATAGTGAATGCATCCTTTTCAGACCACGATGCAATGAAAATTACATTCAACAAAAATCCAGGGGGGAGTAGACCAAAAAAATAATTGGAAACTAAATAATCTCATACTAAAGAATGATTGGGTGAAACAGCAAATCATAGACATAATTAATAACTTCACTCAAGAAAACGATAATAATGAGACATCATACCAAAATGTATGGGATGCAGCCAAAGCGGTAATAAGGGGAAATTTCATATCTCTAGAGGCCTATTTGTATAAAATAGAGAAAGAGAAGGTCAATGAATTGGGCTTGCAACTAAAAATGCTAGAAAAGGAACAAATTAAACCCCCCCAGTCAAACACTAAACTTGAAATTCTAAAAATAAAAGGAGAGATCAATAAAATTGAAAGTAAAAAAAACTATTGAATTAATTAATAAAACTAAGAGTTGGTTCTATGAAAAAACCAACAAAATAGACAAACCCTTAGTAAATCTGATTAAAAAAAGGAAAGAGGAAAATCAAATTGTTAGTCTTAAAAATGAAAAGGGAGAACTCGCCACTAATGAAGAGGAAATTAGAGCAATAATTAGGAGTTACTTTGCCCAACTTTATGCCAATAAATTCGACAACTTAAATGAAATAGAAAAATACCTCCAAAAATATAGCTTGCCCAAACTAACAGAGGAAGAAGTAAATATCCTAAACAGTCCCATCTCAGAAAAAGAAATAGAACAAACTATCATTCAACTCCCTAAGAAAAAATCCCCAGGACCAGATGGATTTACATGTGAATTCTACCAAACATTTAAAGAACAATTAACTTCAATGCTAAATAAACTATTTGAAAAAGATAGGGATTGAAGGAGTCCTACTAAACTCCTTTTATGACACAGACATGGTACTGATACCTAAACCAGGTAGGCTGAAAACAGAGAAAGAAAATTATAGACCAATCTCCCTAATGAATATTGATGCTAAAATCTTAAATAAAATATTAGCAAAAAGATTACAGAAAATCATCCCCAGGATAATACACTATGACCAAGTAGGATTTATACCAGGAATGCAGGGCTGGTTCAATATAAGGAAAACTATTAGCATAATTGACTATATCAATAACCAACCAAACAAAAACCATATGATCATCTCAATAGATGCAGAAAAAGCATTTGATAAAATCCAACATCCATTCCTAATAAAAACACTTGAGAGCATAGGAATAAATGGATTTTCCTTAAAATAGTCAGGAGCATATATTTAAAACCATCAGTAAGCATCATATGCAATGGGGAAAAACTGGAACCTTTCCCAGTAAGATCTGGAGTGAAGCAAGGTTGCCCACTATCACCATAATTATTTAATATTGTATTAGAAACACTAGCCTCGGCAATAAGAGTCGAGAAAGATATTAAAGCAATTAGAGTAGGCAATGAGGAAACCAAACTATCACTCTTTGCAGATGATATTATGGTATACCTAGAGAACCCCAGAGATTCTACTAAAAAGCTATTAGAAATAATTCATAATTTTAGCAAAGTAGCTGGCTACAAAATAAATCCCCATAAATCCTCAGCATTTTTATACATCACCAACAAAACCCAACAGCAAGAGATACAAAGAGAAATTCCATTCAGAATAACTGTTGATACCATAAAATATTTGGGAATCTATTTACCAAAGGAAAGTCAGGAATTATATGAGCAAAATTATAAAAAAGTCTCTACACAAATAAAGTCAGAGTTAAATAATTGGAAAAATATTAAGTGCTCTTGGATCGGCCGAGTGAATATAATAACGATGATAAAACTCCCTAAACTAATCTATTTATTTAGTGCTATACCAATCAGACTTCCAAGAAAATATTTTAATGATCTAGAAAAAATAACAACAAAATTCATATGGAATAATAAAAGGTCGAGGATCTCAAGGAAATTAATGAAAAATAAATCAAATGAAGGTGACCTAGCTGTACCTGATCTAAAATTATATTATAAAGCAGCAGTCACCAAAACCATTTGGTATTGGCTAAGAAATAGATTAGTGGATCAGTGGAAAATGTTAGGTTCACAAGACAGAATAGTCAACTATAGCAATCTAGTGTTTGACAAACCCAAAGACCCTAACTTCTGGGAAAAGAATTCATTATTTGATAAAAACTGCTGGGATAATTGAAAATTAGTATGGCAGAAATTAGGCATGGACCCACACTTAACACCATATACCAAGATAAGATCAAAATGGGTCCATGACCTAGGCATAAAGAACGAGATTATAAATAAATTAGAGGAACATAGAATAGTTTATCTCTCAGACTTGTGGAGGAGAAAGAAATTTGTGACGAAAGATGAACTAGAGACCATTACTGATCACAAAATAGAAAATTTTGATTACATCAAATTAAAAAGCCTTTGTACAAACAAAACTAATGCAAACAAGATTAGAAGGGAAGCAACAAACTGGGAAAACATCTTCACAGTTAAAGGTTCTGATAAAGGCCTCATTTCCAAAATATAAAGAGAATTGACTCAAATTTATAAGAAATCAAGCCATTCTCCAATTGATAAATGGTTAAAGGTTATGAACAGACAATTTTCAGATGATGAAATTGAAACTATTACCACTCATATGAAAGAGTGTTCCAAATCATTATTGATCAGAGAAATGCAAATTAAGACAACTCTGTGATACCACTACATACCTGTCAGATTGGCTAAGATGACAGGAAAAAATAATGATGAATATTGGAGGGGATGCGGGAAAACTGGGACACTAATGCATTGTTGGTGGAGTTGTGAATGAATCCAACTATTCTGGAGAGCAATCTGGAATTATGCCCCAAAGTTATCAAATTGTGCATACCCTTTGATCCAGCAGCGTTTCTATTGGGCTTATATCCCAAAGAAATACTAAAGAAGGGAAAGGGACCTGTATGTGCCAAAATGTTTTTAGCAGCCCTGTTTGTAGTGGCTAAAAACTGGAAAATGAATGGATGCCCATCAATTGGAGAATGGCTGGGTAAATTGTGGTATATGAATGTTATGGAATATTATTGTTTTGTAAGAAAGACCAGCAGGATGAATACAGAGAGGACTGGCGAGACTTACATGAACTGATGCTAAGTGAAATGAGCAGAACCAGGAGATCATTATACACTTCGACAATGATATTGTATGAGGACATATTTTGATGGAAGTGGATTTCTTTTACAAAGAGACCTAACCGAGTTTCAATTGATAAATGACGGACAAAAGCAGCTACACCCAAAGAAAGAACACTGGGAAATGAATGTGAACTATCTGCATTTTTGTTTTTCTCCCTGGGTTATTTATACCTTCTGAATCCAATTCTCCCTATGCAACAAGAGAACTGTTCAGTTCTGCAAACATATATTGTATCTAGGATATACTGCAACATATCCAGCATATAAAGGACTGCTTGCCATTTAGGGGAGGGGGTGGCAGGAGGGAGGGGAAAAAAATTGGAACAGAAACGAGTGCAAAGGATAATGTTGTTAAAAAAAAAATTACCCTGGTATGGATTCTGTCAATATAAAGTAATTATTAAATAAAAATTAAATATATATATATATATATATATATATATATATATATATATATATATATTATATATATATATATATATATATATATATATATATATATATATAATGGTTCTCTCTGTGAGCAGGTTTAAATAGGTGGTCATCACACTTGGAGCCCAACATGGGGCCCAAGGACCCTACTTTCACTGAAGAAGTCTCCAGTCACCAGGAATTAAGGTAAGTATTATAATAGACAAACAGGTCTATTTCTTAAAGACTAAACTAGTAACCTTTTTTTTGGCTGAAATGGGACAGATCCTAGCTAAAGATTCTCCATCCCCAACCCCAACCCCAACCCTCCCCACCCCACCCCCATCCAGGATTGGAGCTATAGAAAGCCTGCTTAAGCTGATAGAAGATCAAGGGCTACTTATAATTTGGGAACAGACAACTAGACTTCTGGGTGCATTAAAATGCATGTCCCCTTGGTTCTTAAAGGAAGACCAAATCTCTCTAGATAATTGGGCATTAATTGGTCAATAGTTCTCCTCATATTACAACAAAAATGTTCCTCATTCAATTTCCATTGAGGCATTCTATTTATAAAACATAATACAGTTGGCCTTAAGATACAGAAGAAAAGGAATAGCCAAATGGGGAAGCCTGAGATAAAGGAGGAAGACAAAGAACAGATTAATGACCATATTCCCACAGGGCATGGAGACTTAAGTGAGGCTCAAGGGTGGATTGAATCTGAGGCAGCTTCAGCCCCACCTAAGGAGCAGGTAATTGACTCCCCTCCATCAACTCCACCCTCCCTCTGGGATGGAGGGAGGAGGGATAGTGGGGGGGGGGTAGGGGGGAGCATTGACAGCACCAGCACCTCCCCCGCAGCATCCAGCCTCTCCTATGATTAGATTGCAAAAGGGATTAATTAAGGCCAAAACAAGAGAAATGTATTGGAATTTCAACACCACATTTTTCCTGTAATTCAACAATTTAATTCTTCAGGTCAAGAAAGTAGAAGATAGGCTCTTTTTGATATAGAAATCCTCAAAGACCTGAAAAAAGCTTGCACTCTTTTTGAGGCTACATCAGCTTATGTTAAGATGTTATAACAGAATTTGGCTTTTGAAATCTTGACCCCTAATGACTGGAAATCTATAGCAAGGATATACCTAGAACCTGGACAAAACTACTTGTGGCTTTCTGAATATAGTGAGCTTTGTAGGATACAAGCCCAACAAAATAGTCAAAGTGGAGTTCATGCTGCAATCACCTGTGACCTACTAACAGGTGTACATTCCTATGCAGACGTAGAAGTACAGATTAATTATTCCATAGCAGCATATGAGCAAATTGCTGCTAATGCTATCAAAGCGTGGGCTTCTCTCCACAATAAAGATGACAAGGATGGGGTCGTCACAAAAATAACACAAGGGCCAAATGAACCCTTTGCTAACTTTGTGGGATGTTTGCAGACAGCTATCACAAGAACAAATGGGGAAAATGCAATAACAGACATTTTGATAAGGCAACTTGCTAAAGAAAATACTAATGAGGTTTGCAGAAGAATTATACTAGGACTGCACAAGGATGCTCCTTTACAGGAGCTCATAAGACGCTGTACCACAGGGGGCACAAATGCCTTTTATAGCCAGGCTATGATGCAGACTTCCAAGATCCCAACATGGGAAGACAGAGTCCCTCTTGGCAAGGGACTTCCAGAGAGTTCCGTAGATGCTTTCAGTGTGGAAAAGTAGGGCATCTGAAAGCTGAATGTTGGTAGAGAAATAGAATGGGAAAACAGGGTGGGAGAACAAGACCCAATACCCCATGTCCAAAATGCAACAGAGGCTTCCATTGGGCCTCAGAATGTAGACAGATTCAGGGAAACGGGATGAGGGGCCCAGCCCCAGGGCCCAAGGCAAAAACCACTTGAGGCATGATGGCAGCCAATGGTGCTCCCAGAGAGTGCCTACATGTCCAGTACCCAGACATGACCAATCAGCCAGAAAGCCATATGATGGGAGAAGAGGATTTCACAATCAACCAGACAGGAAGCAACCTGATGGGAGAAAGGAATTACAATTGGGAGAATAAAGCTGAATGCAGCTGGGACAACTGAGATAGCCCCTGGAAAGGTGAAATCTGTTCCTCTCCAGCTTATGGATCCCTTGCCTCCAGGCACAGTAGGCTTGCCCATTTCACCTCCTTTTTGTACATACAAAACAGTGTCCATCCATACACTGATGTGGGAAACTGGGGAATGTGTAGATAATATCCCAGTCACTAATACAGGTAGACAATGTGTGCCTTATCACCCAGGTTTACTCATACAGAATCCTAATAAGCAACCTGGTGATAGTCACCCAGATTCTGATGCCAGACCACAAAATCCAGGAATATACTAGACAGCAGCTGTAACAGCTGACAGACCTATGCTTATGATCTATATAAATGGCCTACTATTAGAAGGATTGGTAGACATAGGTGCAAATCATATAGTCATTAGAGGTGCCAATTGGCCCAGTCACTGGCCAAAGATTAAAGCAGACACTTACATGTCTGGAGTAAGAGGATCAATAGCAGCTGACGTTAGTGCTGCCCTGATGAGATGAACTTTTGAAGGCAAAAGAGGAGTTTTTACTCCTTTTATAGTTGAAAAAAATCCCCATCAATCTGTGGGGAAGAGATTTTTTACAGCAATGAGGTTGTTAAAAATGAGTACTTCGGTTTTTTAAGCAGGGCTGCTGTTGAAGGCCTGCCAACACTTTCACCTGTTCCTATCCAATGGAAAACTGATACACCAGTGTGGCTAGAACAGTGGCCCTT
The DNA here is from genome assembly GCF_016432865.1 of Antechinus flavipes. Lineage (NCBI taxonomy): Eukaryota > Metazoa > Chordata > Mammalia > Dasyuromorphia > Dasyuridae > Antechinus > Antechinus flavipes. Next base: position 604,048,390 of record NC_067398.1, read on the forward strand.
AGGTAGTGATAAAATTCAGGCCTTATTAGATATAGTACAGGAGCAGCTTCAACAAGGACACTTACAACCTTCCCTAAATCCTTGGAATTCCCCAGTGTTCATTGTAAAAAAGAAATCTGGAAAATGAAGGATGCTCATTGATTTAAGAAAAGTGAATGAACAAATAGAAACTATGGGAACTCTTCAACCTGGACTTCCATCTCCTACTCAATTGCCTAGAGAATGGCCTCTTTGGGTCATAGATAATAAGGATTGTTTCCATTTTATCCCTGTGGATAAGGAGGATATGAAAAGATTTGCCTTTTCAGTGCCCAGCGTTAACTTAGCTGAGCCTTATAAAAGATATGAATGGACAGTTTTGCCACAGGAAATGAAAAACAGCCCCACTATGTGTCAAATGGATGTTACTGCTGCTCTTACTCCAGTAAGAATACCATTTCCAAAAGTTATGCTATTACATTATATGGATGAGATATTGGGATGTGCACCTGAGGAACAAATGCTAGAAGCATGTCTACAAAAGACCATAGAAACATTAAGATACTACAAATTGTACATAGCTGAAGAGAAAATTCAAAGACATGCTCCTTTTCAATATTTAGGATATGAAGTATACCCTAAGGTGCTTACAGTACAAAAACTGTTCTTAAGAACAGAGAAGCTAAACACCTTAAATGATTTTCAGAAATTGATAGGAGATATCCAATGGATGCGACCAGTGTTGGGCTTGAATACCTATCAGTTACAACTATTATATGACATTTTAAGGGGAAGCAGTGCTTTAAATTCACCACGCCAGCTTACAAAGAGACTTTGAGAAAAGTTGAACTGACTTTATCCAATGTGGTTGAAAGAGTCACTCAAAAACCCTTGGAAATATCAGTTTTTGCTATGAAAGAGGCACCCACAGCAGTCCTTCATCCAGGAGGCAGGGTGACAGAGTGGGTGAACCTCCCGGCACAACCAGAACAAAGCCTTACTCCTTACCCAGTGCTTGTGGCTAGAATTTTATTAAAGGCCATTAAGCTAGCAGTACAATTTTCTGGGACAAGACCTGACAAGATATACACCTTTTACTCCAATACACAAATTAATGTGTGCTGTGAGACCATCCCAGAGTGGCAAATTTTATTAGCCATGGTCCAAATTTTACACACGGGTCTCCATTAAAGATAACCAGACTTTTACATAATTGGCGATGGATTCTTGAAGAAAAAGTTTCTAAAGTTCTTCTTAAAGGACCAACTATCTTTACAGATGCATCCAAACACAATATTTGTGCTGTATACTCTCATGACTTAACTATAAAGAGAGTAGTTAGAACTTTTCAGTCCACTCAGCAGAACAAATTATATGCGATCATGCTAGCTCTCACTTATTACCCAGGAGACATAAATATAATATCTGATTCAGCCTATTCAGTAGGTGTGGTACAAAGAATTGCCACAGCCCAAATAAAATTTGCATCCTCTAATATATATCAGCTCTTTAAAGAACTTCAGGAGCAAGTGAGAAAGCATCCAGGAAAGATTTATATCTTGCATGTCCACTCACATAGTGGACTTGCAGGTCCTATTTTTGATGGAAATTCAAAGGCAGATAGCCTTTTAATTATGTTAGCCAGTACGCCTTTATTTCAGGAGGCCCAGGAATCCCATTCTAAATACCATCAGACTGCTCGAGTTTTGCGTTTACAATTTGGGATTACAAAAGAGGAAGTTAGGAGCATAGGAAAAGCCTGTATGGCTTGCCTTCCTTTCCACGTTCTTACACTGCCTCCATGGAAGAACCCTTGTGGTTTGAGACCCAATAAAATCTGGCAAATGAATGTGACCCATTATAAATCTTTTGGTTATCTGTCTTTTATCCACGTTATGCTAGGCACTTTTTCAGGATTCAGTTTTCAATACCAGCAGCAAAAGAGACAGCCTGAGTGGTCACTGAATTCCTTATACAGAAGCATTTGAAATTATGGGTGGGCCACAAGCAATAAAAACAGACAATGGTCCTGCATATACCTCCAAACATTTTGCACACATTTGTGCACAGTATAAGATTTTACACACTATTGGCATACCCTTTAATCCTCAAGAACAGGCAATAGTAGAGAGGAGAAACAGAGATATTAAGACGCTGCTCCAAAAACAGAAGAAAGGGGGAGCCACAGGTAGCCCTAGAGAACTTCTAAATCTAGTTGTTTATACTATTAACTTCTTGATTTTTGACAAAGATGCACTGGCTCCGGCAGACAGGTTTTATAACCCACTGGAAGGGCAGTGTCCAGTGCGAGCAGCTCCACTATCTTTAGATAATCGCCAGGTGATGTGGAGAGACCCAGAAAGTGGTGAATGGAAGGGACCAGATAGGCTAACTGCTTGGGGGAGAGGGTTTGCTTGTATCTCTACAGGTGGAGAAGAAATCAGATGGTTGCCAACGAGCCGTATTCGCCTTGTCCATCGCAGAGAGATGGAGCAGACCCTTGAAACGAAGGAGAAGACCAAGAAATGTTGGGTGGTTCTGTTGCTGATTGTGCTCACCATTGAATAGAGCATGGCAGTTATGGTGTTTGACTCATGGATCTAGAAAATTGTTGGACTTCAAAACCCTCAGGAATCATTGGATTCTCTGAGACATGATAAGATTGTTGTAGGACTTGAAAACCCTCTGGAATCATTGGATTCTCTGAGAAATGATAAGACTGTTATAGGACTTCAAAATCTGCTGGAATCATTGGATTCCCTAACACATAAAAAGACTTGTAGGACTTCAAAACCTTGGAGGGATCATTGGATTCCCTTATATGTGAAGTAATGGACAATAGATTGGTTTTGAACTATCTCTTGGCTGCTGAAGAAGGCGTATGTGTGACTGTTGTTTACATACCCTCCTTCTAGGACTTCTGGCAATCTTTTAAAACACCATGTTGATTTATATTGTTTGTTATACTGCTACTTGCGTGTACAATTCATGTGTGTTACACCACATCAAGCCTGCACTGGCTGTGGGAAGAGTCATCACTAATAGCCTCTGTGTTATTGCTGTGTGCTTGTTGCTGATGGGTTTTTGCATACCTGTTTCTAATAAGACCCTTCATCCCAGAGACCTGCTGGCAACCCCCACTTCCCTTTGGTGCTTTTCATCTCCCTTCCTGAGATGTCAGGGAGGGTGTGATCACCTCCCCTTGGGGGCTCTGACCTCCCTGAGGAGTCAGGGATGGCATGACCACCTGTGTTCTGAACAAAAGAAAGCGGGAGATGTAATAGGCTGAGGCTTGAGTTGATGCATTGAAGTCCCAACCACATGAGGCTAAATAGTAACTGGAACATATTCTATTAATATATATGCTTGGAGAAAGAATGGCCCCACCCACTCTTTGTGCAAGTCCTGATGTGTTGTATGGGAAATGACAATTTTGGTGGGTGGAGGCAGGGGAGTGGAAAGGGAAGTGGAAAGAGAGGCTGCTGACTGGCGTCTTGTCACAGCTGCTCGCATTGCTATCGCAACTACCCTTCACCTCCAATTCCCCTCTGCTTGCTGGCTTCCTGTCGCAGCTGCCCATATTGCTATCACAATCCTTCTTCACCTCTACTGAGAATAAAGATTGAAGATTTTTCCCTTAACCTGAATTCCTGACTCCGGCTGATTTTAAATACACGGTCACCACAAGCAGGCTCCTTGGGGAGGTTTTGAGGAGGCAGCCTTAGTATCAGTTAAAAGTAATAAGCACCCAAATGCAGCCAGATGCTAAAAGTTCTGATCTTTTAGTGTCTCCAATATAGCCGGGTTAATTTTTCTTAAAGGGCTCTCTCTCTCTCCTTGGTTCTGAGAGCTCTTGCAGCTTCGTCCTTTGCTTCTGTCTCTGCTTTCTTCAGCCCCCAGCCAGCACTAAGGTAAAAGTTGTAATGAATCTTTCTTGCCTCTGAGAGAGGGCTTCTGGCTGAACTCACTAGATGGTCCTCTCTCAATCTAATTCAGCTGAACTCTCTTGATTGGCTCACTGAAGCTCTATTTATGCTCCTTCTCCTAGAGAAGGATTGTAGGATACGAGAGAGTGGGATTATGCATTTCCTCTCTGTAATGGGCTGAGGCTTGAGTTGATGCACTGAGGTCCCAAGCACATGAGGCTAAATAGCAATTGGACCATACTTTATTAATATATAAGTTTGGAGAAAGAATGGCCCCCGTCCACTCTTTGTGCAAGTCCTGATGTGTTGTATAGGAAATGACGATTTTGGTGGGTGGAGGCAGGGGAGTGGAAAAGGAAGGGGAAGGAGAGACTGCTTGCATTGCCATTGTGAAGGCTTTTCAGCTCAGGTCTCTCTCTGTTAGCTGGCTTCCTGTCGCAGCTGCCCATATTGCTATCACAATCCTTCTTGCCCATATTGCTATGGCAATCTTTTTTCACCTCTTAAATTCAATAAAGATTGAAGATTTTCCCCTTAACCTAAATTCCTGACTCCGGCTCATTTTAAATATGCTGTCATTACACCTCCCAGAGTGCTCTCTGGCCCCAAGAGCTTCAAGGGAGGTGTGAGTTCACAAAGTTACACAGTTAACTTTGTGAATCTCCCAAACTTGTGAATTTCAATGAGTACTTAAATACTTCTTGCTTATATGAGCTTCGTAAAGGTGTGAACACAAGCATTATTGTCTATCAGTTCTACTTAGTACCTTGTTCCTTCTGGCCCATAATATCTCCTTGTAGGAGCAGATCAATCATAATGAACCATGCTAAATTAGATAATTATTGTCTCTATCACTCTAATGACTTTACACTTTGTAAAAATTCCAACAATCATATAAACTTGTTGTTGCTGTGTACAATGATTTCTTAGTTCCGCTCATTTCACTTAGGATCAGTTCATATAGGTTTCACCAACCCTCTCTGAAATTATCCTGCATGTTGATTGTTCCTTATAGAAAAATAATATTGCATAAAATTCATATATCATAAGTTATTCAGGCATTCTTTAACTGCTGGGCATCTACTTAATTTCCAATTCCTTTCCACAACATAAAGGGCTGCCATAAACATTTTTGCATATGTGGGGCCCTTTCCCTCCTTTAAGATCTATTTGGGATATAAGCCCAGTAGAAACACTGCTGGGTCAAAGGGTATGCTCAGTTTGATAGGCCTTTCATCATAGTTCCAAATTAGTCTCCAGAATGGTTGGATCATTTTACAATTCCACCAACAATATATCAGTGTCCCAGTTTTCCCTCATCTCCCTCCAACATTCATCATTATCTTTTCCTGACATCTTAGCCAATCTGAGATATGTGTAGTAGCTTAGAGTTTTCTTAATTTGCATTTCTCTGAACAATAGTGATTTAGAGCATTGTTTCAGATGACCAGAATTTTTTTTAACATGAAAATTGTCTGTTCATAGCTTTGACCAAATTCTTACAAATTTGAGTCAATTCTCTGTTTTAGAAATGAGGTTTTCATCAGAACCTTTGAATGGAAAAATGCTTTTACAGTTTATTGTTTCCTTTGTAATCATGGATGCATTGTATAAAAACTTTTTAATTTAATTTAATCAAAATTATCTATTTTGTTCAATAATGATATCCGTTTCTTCCTTGGCAACAAATTACTTCCTTCTCCATAGATCTGAGAGGTAAACTATATTTTATTATTTTAATTTATTATAATATCACTCTTTATGTCTAAATCATGAATTAATTTCAACCTTATCTTGGCATAGGGAGTTAGATTTGGATCAATGCCTAGTTTCTGCCATAGTAGTTTCCAGTTTTATCAGGAGGTTTTATCAAAACAGTGAGTTTCTAATCCCATAAAGTTAGGGTTTGGAATTTTGGTAAAAACTAGATTACTATAGTCATTGGCTGCATACCAAGTTCCTTAGTCTTTTCAGAATATCAGATTCCAGGCCCTTTGATCTTTTAATGTGAATGCTGCTAGATCCTGAGTGATCTTTATTGCGGCTCCTCGGTATTTGATTTTTTTCCCTGGCTGCTTGTAATATTTTTCTAGAATTTAGTCATTATATTTTTTGGAGTTTTGATTTGGGGATCTCTTTCAGTAGGTGATCAACGAATTCTTTCAATGGCTATTGTAATCTTCTCATTCTATGACATTCAGGCAGTTCTCTTTGATGATTTCCTGAAAAATAATATCTAGGCTCTTTGTTTCATTATGGTTTTCAGGAAGTCCAATAATCCTTAGATTGTTGTTAGAGTTCAAATGTTGGAGTTTGTTCTTCTCAGGGCACAGCCGGTTTAGAGGCTTAGAGCCCTTCGGATGTCTCCAAATCCAAAGGTTCTGCCCTTCAGCCTCTGCCTCTGCTTTCTTCTGCCTCCAACAGAGATGGAAGATCTCTCTTATCTCCTTCTGGGGAGCCCAGCACCAACTTGCCGCGGAGAGAGGGCTTCTGGTGTAGCTCCACTGAAATCCCAAAAGTGTTCTCTGCAGCAGAGTCGTTTCTCTCGAGTCTAGCGCGATCAGCCAGCCAAGAGGAAAAATGTATTCTGCCATAGATCCTTCATCGCTGGCTTTTTATCTGCCTCTTCTGAGAGAATGGGATTATGGGTTTTCTCCCATAGTGCTCTCTGGCCCAATGACTTTAAGGGAGGTGTGAACTCTCTTGAAGTTAGAAAGTGTACTTTGTGAAGCTAGCATACTTGTGGAGTCCAATGAGTAAAGGTGGGAACACAAGCCTTGTCTTGATTAGTTCTACTTAGTACCTTGTTTCAGGTTCTGGCCAAAACAACTTCTTGTAAGATTAGATCAACTCTAATTACTTAGCAGTTAGTAAGGATTCCAACATCTCCCCCTTTCTTTTGTTTTAAAATATAGGGGGTTTCTGAGGGGGTACACATAAATCCATCAATATGGGCCAGAACTTTGTAACAGATATACATGGTATACATAAATCCATCAATATGGGAGGCATTATACATAATTTACATGAGCACATAGCAATATAACACAGGCTAGTAGTAATGTAACAAATAACAAGAATCAATCTGAAAATTTACACATGTCCATAAGTCCTAGAAACAGTCCAATAGGATTCCATTGTCCATTAGTTCATGTGCCAGGAATCTAATAATTCTTATGAGCACGATCAGCAACAGAACCACCCGATATTTCTTGGGTCTTCTCCTTTGTTTCAAGGGTCTGCTCCATCTTTCTGCGATGGACAAGGCGAATGCGGCTCGTAGGCACCCATCTGATTCCTTCTCCACCTGTAGAGATGCAAGCAAATCCTCTCCCCCAAGCAGTTAGTCTATCTGGTCCCTTCCATTCACCACTTTCTGGATCTCTCCACATCACCTGGCGATTATCTAAAGATAGTGGAGCTGCTCGCACTGGACACTGCTCTTCTGGTGGGTTATAAAACCTGTCTGCTGGAGCCAGTGCATCTTTATCAAAGATTAAAAAATTAATGGTATAGAGAACTAAATTTAGAAGTTCTCTAGGGTTACCCGTGGCTCCTCCTTTCTTTTGTTTTTGGAGGAGTGTCTTAATGTCTCTGTTTCTTCTTTCTACTATTGCTTGACCTTGAGGATTGAAGGGTATGCCAGTAGTGTGTAGAATCTTATACTGTGCACAAAAGTGTTCAAAATGTTTGGAGGTATATGCCGGTCCATTATCTGTTTTTATTTCTTGTGGCACACCCATAATTGCGAATGCTTGAATGAGGAATTCAGTGACCACTCGGGCTGTCTCTTTTGCTGCTGGTATGGCAAAAGTGAATCCTAAAAAGGTGTCTACCACAACGTGGATAAAAGACAGACGACCAAAAGATTTATAATGAGTCACATCCATTTGCCAGATTTCATTGGGTCTCAAACCACGAGGGTTCTTCCCTGGAGGCAGTGTAGGAGCGTGGAAGGGAAGGCAAGCTGTACAGCTTTTCACTATGCTCCTAGCTTCTTCTTTTGTAATCCCAAACTGTAAACGCAAAGCTCGAGCAGCCTGATGGTATTTAGAATGGGATTCCTGGGCCTCCTGAAATAAAGGCCTACTGGCCAACATAGTTAAAAGGCTATCTGCCTTTGAATTTCCATCAAAAATAGGACCTGGAAGTCCACTATGTGAATGGACATGCAGGATATAAATCTTTCCTGGATGCTTTCTCACTTGCTCTTGAAGTTCCTTAAAGAGCTGATATATATTAGAAGCTGCAAATTTTATTTGGGCTGTGGCAATTCTTTGTACCACACCTACTGAATAGGCTGAATCAGATATTATATTTATGTCGCCTGGGTAATAAGTGAGAGCTAGCATGATCGCATATAATTCGTTCTGCTGAGTGGACTGAAAAGGAGTTCTGACTACTCTTTTTACGGTTAGATCATGAGAGTATACAGCACAAATATTTTGTTTGGCTGCATCTGTAAAGATGGTTGGTCCTTCAAGAGGAACCTTAGAAACCTTCTCTTCAAAAATCCATTGCCAATTATGCAGTAGTCTGGTTATCTTTAATGGAGATCCATGTGCAAAATTTGGAGCCATGGCCAATAAAATCTGCCACTCTGGGATGGTGTCACAGCATACATTAATTTGTGTATTGGAGTAAAAGGTGTATATCTTGTCAGGTCTTGTCCCAGAAAATTGTACTGCTAGCTTAATGGCCTTTAATAAAATTCTAGCCACAAGCACTGGGTAAGGAGTAAGGCTTTGTTCTGGTTGTGCTGGGAGGTTCACCCACTCTATCACACTGTCTCCTTGATGAAGGATTGCTGTGGGTGCTTCTTTCGTAGCAAAAACTGATATTTCCAAGGGTTTTTGAGTTACTCTCTCAACTACATTGGATAAAGCCAGTTCAACTTCTCTCAAGGTCTCTTGAGCTTCTTTTGTAAGCCGGCGTGGTGAATTTAAAGCAGTGTCTCCCCTTAAAATGTCATATAGGGGTTGCAATTGATTGGTAGTTAAACCTAATACTGGACGCATCCATTGGATATCTCCTATTAATTTTTGGAAATCATTTAAGGTGTTCAACCTCTCTGTTCTTAAAGACAGTTTTTGTAGTGTAAGTGCCTTAGGATATATTTCATATCCTAAATATTGAAAAGGAGCATGCCTTTGAATTTTTTCTGTAGCGATATGAAGTTTGTAGTATCTTAGTGTTTCTATGGTTTTTTGTAGACATGCTTCTAGAATTTGTTCCTCAGGTGCACAACCCAATATATCATCCATATAATGTAATAGCATAACTTTTGGAAATGCTTTTCTTATTGGAGCAAGAGCAGCAGCAACATACATTTGACACATAGTGGGGCTGTTCTTCATACCCTGTGGCAAAACCGTCCATTCATATCTTTTATAAGGCTCAGCTAAATTGACACTGGGCACCGAAAAGGCAAATCTCTTCATATCCTCCTTATCCAGAGGAATGGAATAGAAACAATCCTTGATGTCTATAACCCAAAGAGGCCATTCTCTAGGAAGTTGAGTAGGAGATGGAAGTCCAGGCTGAAGAGTTCCCATAGTTTCCATCTGTTCGTTCACTTTTCTTAAATCAGTGAGCATCCTCCATTTTCCTGATTTCTTTTTTACAACGAACACTGGTGAATTCCAAGGACTTAGAGAAGGTTGTAAATGCCCTTGTTCAAGCTGCTCCTGTACTATATCTAATAAGGCCTGAATTTTATCGCTACTTAAGGGCCACTGTTCTATCCACACTGGTGTATCAGTTTTCCATTGGATAGGAATAGGTGAAAGTGTTGGCAGGCCTTCAACAGCAGCCCTGCTTAAAAAACCGAAGTACTCATTTTTAACCCCAATTGTTGTAAAACGTCTCTTCCCCACAGATTGATGGGGATTTTTTCAACTATAAAAGGAGTAAAAACTCCTGTTTTGCCTTCAAAAGTCCATCTCATAGGGGCAGCACTAACTTCAGCTGCTATTGATCCTCCTACTCCAGACATATAGGTATCTGCTTTAATCTTTGGCCAGTGACTGGGCCAACTGGCACCTCTAATAACTGTACGATCCGCACCTGTGTCTACCAATCCTTCCAATGGTAGGCCATTTATATAGATAGTGAGCATAGGTCGGTCAGCCGTTACTGCTGCTGTCCAGTATATTTCTGGTTTTTGTGGTCTGGAGTCAGAACCTGGGTGACTATCACGAGGCTGCTTATTAGGATTCTGTATGAGTAACCCTGATGCTACTACGTCTCCTGGGTGATAAGTCACACATTGACTACCTGTATTAGTGACTGGGATATTATCTACACATTCCCCAGTTTCCCACATCAGTGTGTGGATGGACACTGTTTTGTACATACAAGAAGGTGAAATGGTCAAGCCTACTGTGCCTGGAGGTAAGGGATCCATAGGCTGGAGAGGAACAGATTTCACCTCTCCAGGGGGTATCTCAGTTGTCCCAGCTGCATACAGCTCTATTCTCCCCAATTGTAATTCCCTTCTGCCATCAGGTTGCTTCCTGGCTGGTTGACTGTGTAATCCCCTTCTCCCATCATATGGCTTTCTGGTTGATTGGTCATGTCTGGGTACTGGACTTCTAGGCACTCTCTGGGTGCACCATTGGCTGCCATCATGCCCCAAGTGTTTTTTGCCTTGGGCCCTGGGGCTGGGCCCCTCATCCCGTTTCCCTGAATCTGTCTGCATTCTGAGGCCCAATGGAAGCCTCTGTTGCATTTTGGACATGGGGTTTGGGGTCTTGTTCTCCCACCTTGTCTTCCCATTCTATCTCTATACCAACATTGAGCTTTCAGATGTCCTACTTTTCCACACTGAAAGCATCTACGAGTCTCTCTGGAAGTCCCTTGCCAAGAGGGACTCTGTCTTCCCATGTTTGGATTTTGGGAAGTCTGCATCATAGCCTGGCTATAAAAGGCATCTGTGCCCACTGTGGCACAGCGTCTTATGAGTTCCTCTAAAGGAGCATCCTTGCGCAGTCCTAGTATAATTCTTCTGCAAACCTCATTAGCATTTTCCTTAGCAAGTTGCCTTATCAAGATGTCTGTTATTGCATTTTCTCCATTTGTTCTTATGATAGCTGTCTGCAAGCGTCCCACAAAGTCAGCGAAGGGTTCATTTGGCCCTTGTGTTATTTTTGTGAAGGCCCCCCCCTTGTCGTCTTTATTGTGAAGAGAAGCCCACGCTTTGATAGCATTATCAGCAATTTGCTGATATGCTGCTACAGAATAACTAATTTGTGCTGTGACATCTGCATAAGGACCTGTACCTGTTAGTAGGTCACAGGTGATTGCAGTATGAACTCCACTTTGAATATTTTGTTGGGCTTGTATCCTACAGAGCTCACTATATTCAGAAATCCACAAGTAGTTCTGTCCAGGTTCTAGGCATATTTTTGCTATCGATTTCCAGTCATTAGGGGTCAAGATTTCAAAAGACAAATTTTGTAATAGCATCTTAACATAAGCTGATGTAGCCCCATAAAGAGTGCAAGCTTTTTTCAGGTCTTTGAGGATTTCTATATCAAAAGGTGAGTATCTTCTACTTTCTTGACCTGAAGAATTAAACTGTTGAATTACAGGAAAAATGTGGTGTTGAAATTCTGCTACATTTTTCCCTTCTTCTCTGGCCTTAATTAGTCCCTTTTGCAATCTAGTCAAAGGAGCAGCTGGATGCTGGGGGGGAGGTGCTGGATGCTGTCACTGCCCCCCCCCCACTACCCCTCCTCCCTCCATCCAGGAGGGTGGAGTTGATGAAGGAAAGTCAATTACCTGCTCCTCAGGTGGGGCTGAGGCTGCCTCAGATTCACCCCACCCTTGAGCCTCACTTAAGTCTCCCTGCCCTGTGGGGATATGGCCATTAATCTGTTCTTTGTCTTCCTCCTTTATCTCAGGCTTCCCCCTTTGGCTATTCCTAGAGTTTTTTCCTTTTCTCCTAGAACAAGTACGGTATTTTAAGGCCATCTGTATCGTATTATATAAAAAGAATACTTCAATGGAAACTGAACGAGGACCGTTTTCATTGTAATATGCGGAGAGCTGTTGACCAACCAATGCCCAGTTTTTTAGAGAGATTTTCTCTTCCTCTAAGAACCAAGGGGAGGTGCGTTTTAATGTAGCCAGAAGTCTAGCTGCCTGTCCCCAAGTTACAAGTAGCCCTTGATCTTCTATCAGCTTAAGCAGGCTTTCTATAGCACCACTCCTGGGTGGGTCTGGGGTTGGGGGGGTTGGGGTGGGGGATGGAGAATCTTTACCTAGGATCTGTCCCATTTCAGCCAAAAAAGGTTGTACTCACTCAGTTCCTGGTCACTGGAGACTTCTTCAGTGAAAGTAGGGTCCTTGGTTCCCACGCTTGGGCGCCAAATGTTAGAGTTCAAATGTTGGAGTTTGTTCTTCTCAGGGCACAGCCGGTTTAGAGGCTTAGAGCCCTTCGGATGTCTCCAAATCCAAAGGTTCTGCCCTTCAGCCTCTGCCTCTGCTTTCTTCTGCCTCCAACAGAGATGGAAGATCTCTCTTATCTCCTTCTGGGGAGCCCAGCACCAACTTGCCGCGGAGAGAGGGCTTCTGGTGTAGCTCCACTGAAATCCCAAAAGTGTTCTCTGCAGCAGAGTCGTTTCTCTCGAGTCTAGCGCGATCAGCCAGCCAAGAGGAAAAATGTATTCTGCCATAGATCCTTCATCGCTGGCTTTTTATCTGCCTCTTCTGAGAGAATGGGATTATGGGTTTTCTCCCATAGTGCTCTCTGGCCCAATGACTTTAAGGGAGGTGTGAACTCTCTTGAAGTTAGAAAGTGTACTTTGTGAAGCTAGCATACTTGTGGAGTCCAATGAGTAAAGGTGGGAACACAAGCCTTGTCTTGATTAGTTCTACTTAGTACCTTGTTTCAGGTTCTGGCCAAAACAACTTCTTGTAAGATTAGATCAACTCTAATTACTTAGCAGTTAGTAAGGATTCCAACAGATTGTCTCTCCTAGATCTGTTTTCCAGTAGGTTTTATACATTTTTCTATTTTTTTTATGTTTTTTTTTTTATTTTGCTTCACTTATTCTTTATGTCTCATTTCCATTTCTTTAGTTCTGAAGAACTTTTCTTCATTTACTTTTTTTTCCTTCTTTTTGTATTTATCCAATTGAATTTTTAAATGAGTTGTTTTGTTCTATGGATTTTTCCCCTTTACTAAATTTTGTTTCTTAAGGAGTTATTTTCTTTTTCCATTTAATAAATTCTGTTTTACTGGGAGTTATTTTCCTTTTCACTTCCATAAATTCTGTTTTACAGGGAGGTGTTTTCTTTTTCTACTTTGTCAAATCTATTTTTTAATGAGTTATATATATATTTCACTACATCTATTTTGTAGTGAATTTTTTTTCAGATAATTTCTCTATTGTCTTTTCCAAACCCTCTTGCAAAGTTTTCTTTTTCTTTACACATTTTTCTTCCAGCTCTCCTTTAAGATATTTTATAATTTCTTCTAAGAGATCCTTGTGGGGTTTCATCTGGAGGCAATCTGCTGTCAGTCTCCTCAGAGTTTGAAATCTGTTTTTCTCTATAAAACATAAAAAACTATCTGTGGTCAGAACTATTTTGTTTTTTTACTCATTTTTTTAAATTGAGATCTGCATTTAGGGCAAGGAAGATTTTTCAAGTTTCCTCTACAAGTGACTGTAGCAGCTTTTCTGAGGCTGTGCTGATTGATTTCCAGTGATGGGTGGGTGTGGCCAGGTCCTGTAAAATTCTGGCATTTCAGGTTCACTATTGACCTTTTATGTTTGTATGGGACGTTTTTATAACTTCTCTGTTTTTCTATGGGCTTACATCCATGGCAGGGTAGCCGATACTGTGGTAGATTCCTTCCCATAGATTCTCTGGTGAGTGGATCCCACACCACCCCAGGTCTGCTCTGTCTGCACTGGCATTTGTGCTTGCCCTGACTCCCTCCATGCCTGATTGAAAGAGACCTTTTCTGGAAATCTTCGAAATTATCTTCTGCTGGTAATTTGTTACACCCTGAATATTCATGGATTCTGCCAGTCCAGAACTAATTCAGAATCTGGATTTTGTAATTAGTGTGTGAGTTGTGGGAGAAGGTCAGAAAGACATGTGTGTCATCTCTGCCATTTTGACTCTGCCAATATAAAGCTATTTAAAATGGAATGAGCTCTTTCAGTAGATGGTGTATTTGACATTATTGGGTATATTCAAGAAGGAGCTAGATGACCATTAGTTCAGTTTACTATATAAATAATAATAAGAATTATAGATTTCAAGTGGAACAGACCCCAGAAGTCATATATTCTAACTTGCTCATTAAACATGTGAGGAAACTGAAATCTAGGTAGGTTAAAAAAACTTATTCAAAGGATACAGAGTAAGTAGCAGAACCATATGATCTCTAACCTGTGGGTGGCTGGAGCTGAACAAAGACAGGAGTCAGGAATCAAACAGAAGTTTAATTTTAAAATGAGAGAAATAGCTTACAAGTAAAGAGACATACTGGAGACCCTTTCCTAGTGAGATGAACCTGCTTTAGAGCAGGAAGATCTTATAAAGATAGCTACACAGCAAGCTGTAACCCTGATAATCAAGGATAAGAGCAAGAATGTGACAAGTTTGATTAATAACAGGACTTCTTGACCAGAAATAATTCTGGGAATTTGCTGTGAATCAGATCATCCACAAAGTGAGCCAAAAAAAAAAAAATGTTATGTCAAACCCAGGGCACAGCCTGCTTAACCTTGGAAAAATAGGATATCTTTTAATATTTTTACATTTCCCTGTTTTTGCCAAAAGGGCATAATATGAAAGAATACTTACCATAAAATCCAATAAAGGAGAGGTGGATATAAGCCAAAATGCCATGAAAGGCCAGTTGGGACAGGATAAAATATGAGTTAGTTTTGTTAGGGTACATATGGAGGAAGTATGTCCTAGGAAACTTTGATAATTATTGTTTTCTTGGAAGCATAAAATAAAGAGGGGTAAGAATGCAGGAGAAAATAGCAGCACATACTTGAATCAGGACCTTGGTGGTTGGGCACCTGGCAAAAAGGAAGAGGGGAAAAAATGAGGACAGTATAGACAGTATATTCAGCTCTCATCTGGATCCTGGAACATCTGCTTCATATGGATATTGGCTGTTACTGGATTGTTTTGTCAATCACTCTGCAAGGGAAGCTTTCTTCAGATGCTCCATGAATTCATACCCACAAGCTTAGCAGCTGTGGGAATAGTCATGAGGATCTGATAGGGGCACTTCAAGAAAACCCCTTGCATCAAGCTTTGAATATGAGTCTTTAGTCAGCATAACATAGGTTCTTAGATAAGAGTCTTAAATAATACATACAGATAAACCAGTTTCCCAGTCATTCTGAGCTAAATTCAAACAATGTAATAAAGTCCCCCCCCACCCTTTCCATAGTTGTGTAATAGCAATAAATCAGATATAGATCAACCTGTTTAGAGGTTAGTAATGGACCAGGTTTGAGAAGGAAAATATGCATTTCATCATTGTTATCCAACAAAAACTAAAAATAAACCTCTTAAAATTAAAAAAAAACTAAGAAATAGAAAAGTTATTACCAATCTTAATTAATATCAAGTCTCCTATTCTAGTAACTCATTTTCAGTATCATTTTAACTAGTACATTTTGAGTCCCATATTTCTCATGTAGTTATCTGGTCTTTAGATTTCTTTACTTGGATAATATGCTTATTCTCAGGACAATTCTAAAAAGGCTCTGCATTTCTGTTTCCAAATCTAGAGGTTTCCAGGTAATTCTGCTAGTGATACAGTTTAATACCATCACTTAAATTTGGTTTTCCAATTTAAAGCATCAGAGAATTTCAGTTTATATACCATTTGCTATTTCTACCTTTCCCTATTCCTGTAGCTCTTGGAAAAATCTTTTAAACTCATGATACTCTAACCATAAAAGGAACTTTTCTACTTTTCAAAAATAGCAGACAGACACTTTAATAATGTAAAATTATTTAAAGTTCTTTACCATTAAAATACAAATTAGAAATTATTTAAATTTTTTAACGATTAAAGTACAAATTAGTGTAAAATCATAATTCAATTTTGAGAACTTATTCTTATTGAAAAAGAATGCTCAAAGACTGTATTTCCATGACAGATAAATTTGGAAGCCAATAATATACATACATACTTACAAATATATGCATAGGCATATTATATATGTGTGTGTGTGTGTGTGTGTGTGTGTGTGTGTGTCTGTGTGTGCACGCATTGGTTCCCTGACACTTTAACATTTCATTTATCCTTTATTTATAAATTAAAACTATTTATATTCTAGGGCTTTATATATACAGCAAATAATAGTTGACTCATCATTAAGAGTTTGAAGTGACATTTTAAAACAATGCTATACATTTTCATAATACCCAAGAATTTCAAATAAAAAATGCTATTGTAGATTTATTTTCTATAATATATATATATGTATACACATAAATATATATATATATTTATGTATATATATATATCATTACATTTTAATAGTTTTCACATATATATTTTTATAACATTCTTTTAAAGGCCCAATTTTTCTGTAACAGCATCCAGATTGAAAAAAGTTGTTTTGTCAAACAGCATTTCTGTTACAATGGTTTGTCAAATTTCACAATATAAGATAATTTAAAATAAAATAAAAACAGAAAAAATCATGTATTTAAACAAGAAATGAAAAGTCAGATTACACTGAATTTCTAAATTATCTGATATAAAAATCACCAATCTTATTGCCTTTGGCATTTTAAAATCATTTTAGAGTCTTCAAACATGGCACAATTATTATCAATTGAAGAAATAGTAATAGAGTGCTTAGTATGTGCTAGTCACTGCAGTAAGCACATTACCATTATTTTATCATTTTGATCTCTCAAACATAGGTACAAATATTAGTTTTGTTTTGTTTTTTCCTTTACAGATTCAGAAACTAGGGCAAACAGAGATAAGACGATTTACCTAAGATTACAGAGGTAATACATTTCTGCAAACAAAACCAAAAATGTTGGATTCATCAAGGGTAGAGTCTAGCTGATATCTTCTCCCTACCTCATACTACCATGCTTGGTGCTGTCAGGGACGCCAAGATCTTCCCAGGCAATAGCGGTATAGGGCTTGCTGAGGGCTTGCCTGCATTGGAGACACCAATTGGATTTTACTATTGTGGAAGTGGACACTGGCTACAGAATGGGAATTCTAAGACTGGGATGACTGGTGCAGGAATCTTGCCATACTTCCTGGTGGTAGAGCAAAATAAATACTGGGAATTACTGTAGCCTTTGGTCCAGGTGTTTCTGGGGATCAGGCCACTTACATCTGTTCTGAAAAGGTAGATAAAATGTACAATTCCAGATTAAAGCCTGCACATTTGCATAGAAGGGCTGGCTATAGGATTTTCAGGGCTATGGGGACCACTTCCAGGGTGAGAGTCCTCTGTAGCTTCTGTCTCCCTCTACCAGCTGGGCTTCCATGGCTGGATGGTATATGTATGCATATATGTTAAACATGAAATTCTATAAATATTTCCACAATTATCATGGTGCACAAGAAAAATCAGATCAAAAAGGGAAAAAATGAGAAAGAAAACAAAATGCAAGCAAACAAAAAGAGTGAAAATATTATGTTGTAATCCACACTTAGTTCCCATAGTCCTCTCTTTGGGTGCAGATGGTTCTCTTCACCACAAAACCATTGGAACTGTTCTGAATTATCTCATTGTTGAAAAGAGCCATGTCCATCAGAATTGATCATTGTATAATCTTGTTGTTGCCATGTACAATGATCTCCTGGATCTGCTCACTTCACTTTGCACCAATTTATGTAAGTTTCTCCAGGCCTCTCTGAAACTATCCTATTGATTATTTCTTACAGAAGAATAATATTCCATAATATTCATATACTATAACTTATTCAGCTATTCTCCAACTGATGGACATCCACTCAGTTTCCAGTTTCTTGCCACTACAAAGAGGACTGCCACAAATATTTTTGCATATATTGGACCCTTTTTCTACTTTAAGGTCTCTTTAGGATAATAGGCCCAGTAGAGACACTATTTTTCCATTTACTTTCAAAGCCTTTACGGAATTCAATTCTTATTTTTCCTTAAACAAATTCAACAGGGTGGTAACACAAACTTACTAAGATATTTTAGAAGTAAGTTCTTAGAATTACCCCATTATCTCAGGAATTCTCCCCTACAATTCAAATATAATAATCTTCAATCTCCTTAACATGCTAAGCTTTTTTAATGATTCTGCAATTTTTTTATTATCTGACTTTATTTGTGTAATTTCAACATAGCCAAAAGTAAAATGCAAGGAGGGGGAGGGGGGAGTGTCCTAGATTTTTTTTCTCTATAAACTAACTTCCCACAGGAAACCTAAAGTGGGAGTAATTCCTGCTTACAGGGAACAATTGTTTCAACTATGAAAGTTTATTAATCTTTCCCAGTGTGCTAAACTCTGGCTACAGCCCTTAGAAGTTTTTTCTCACTGATCACATTTTAAAATCTTTCAAGATAATAGAATCTTGCTCAGAATAAACATGAAATAGACATTTTACATTTTACAGTGACACAGACAAAATGACTGAGACAAAAAGGCAATTCAAATTTTAATTGATTCAATTGAAACACACAAGTACTGAGGCATATAGTTAAAAGACATTCTGTTGCAATTTTACAGAGCCATTTGTAGAAACTAATTATCAGAGGTGTGCACAATATCCTTATGAAAGGATATCTTTACCGGAGAGATATGGGATAAACCAGGTCACAGAAGTGGCCCTGGAGTTTTCCTCAGAAAGGAAGGTGAATCTCAACCAAGGAAGAACTCAGATAATTCAACATTTGTTGCTTCAACTACAAAAGTTCAAAGAGAAACAAAGGTAGAAGACACTAGAGTGAATGGGTCAGATTCTAGAAAAGTAATTTTCTGGGGTCACCCACTCCATTCCCATTGGTACCAGAGAGTCCAATGTCACAATTCCATGTCCAATTCCAATTATGTTACCAATTAATGTCATTTAAATAGAACAAATCTTTTTACCTGTGGGTAGCTGAAGCTGAATAAAAGATTCTAAAGACAGGAGTCAGGGATCAAACAAAAGTTTAATTTCAAATTGAGAAAAAGCTCATGTGATAGAGTCCTTCCCTTTGTAGAAGGGATCTTCAATAGTGTACAGAGATATCAATACTTATAAAAGTATCTACAGATTGAGCTGTAGTTCTGTCAATGAGGGATAACAATAATACAACAAGTATGGTTATAGCAGAGCTTCATGACCAAGAATATTTCTAAGATTTTGCTATGACTGAGATCATCCAGAGAGTGAGGGCAAAGAATTTTTATTGTGCAAACCTCAGGCCACAGTCTGCTTGCTGGATCTTAGCTCTGGAAAATAGGGTATCTCGTAATATATTGGCAGTTTTAAAATTCTAATAGTCTATGTCACAAGTAGCCAGGTTACACATGAAAGAAAGGACAGAATAAAACAATGTCATATTTCATTTTGCTAAACCATTTTATATTTTCTCTGCAGTTTTAAACATATTATGTCAAGCATATTTAACTATAAGGTTATAATAAGAGCAGGGTGGTTTGCTGGTGAACAGTAGGATCTTCCATTTTCTTTTTTTTAATAAAGCTTTTTATTTTCAAAACATATATATTATGTGCCAGAACTCTGAACTTAAAACAAGGGTGCTTAAAGATACTAAGTGGAATTGATGAGATAATGGTTATCTAATTTAGCATAGTTCAGTATGATTGATTTAATATTACAACAAATAATGGTTTCCTAATGATATAATGATTGGTTTGTACTCAGTGTGGGGCATGTAAGCAGGGACTGAGAGCCACAGAGGATAAGCACACTAGAAGCTCTCAGAGCAGAGGAGACAGAAATTCATTTCAGTTTCAGTCAGGCTCCTGGTGGCTGGCCTGGCCTTCCTGCATTTCTCCCACTGAGACCAAGGCCAGTCTGAAAGGCTTTCCAGAAAGCTGCCCAGCCCCAGGGGCCAGACTGAAGTTGAAATGAATTTCTGTCTCCTTGGCTTCGAGAGCTTCTAGTGCGCTTGTCTTCTCTAGCTTTCTAAGATCTTAAGTTCCTGCTTCCATTTCTCTTGTCTTCTCTGCCTCCCTATCTGGCTGAGTTTGTCCGAGCTTATATGCTCTCTTATCATAGGTGTGAATCTTGTAGAAATATATTAAGTACTAAGTATATGTACTAAACTAGAGAACTATAAAGCACCATGCTAAACTAGATAACCATTGTCTTATCAATTCCACTGACTTAACACCTTGTATGAATCCTTATTTCAAGTTCAGAGTTCTGGCCCATAACACCTATGCATGGATAATTTGGCAACATTGAGCCTTGCATAACCTTGTCTTTCAGATTTTCTCCTCCTTCCCCTGACCCCTTTCTCTATATGGCAAGCAATTCAATATATGCTAAATATGTTAAAATATATGTTAAATCCAATATGTATAAACATATTTAAAAAGTTCTCTTGCTGAACAAGAGAAATCAGATTTAAAAAGAAAATAAATGAGTAAGAAAACAAAATCCAAGTGAACAACAAAAAGAGTCAGAATGTTATGTTGTGGTCCACACTCAATCCCTACAATGCTCTCTAAGTGATGGTTCTCTTCATCACAAGATCATTGGAACTGGCATTAATCATCTCATTGCTGGAAAGATCCACATTAACCAGAATTGACTGTAATATAATATGGATGTTTCTATGTATAATGATCTGGTTCTGCTCATTTCACTTGGCATAGTTCATGTAAATCTCTCAAGGCCTCTCTAAAATCATCCTCCTGATCATTTCTTATAGATCAATAATATTCCATAACATTCATATACCATATACAAACATTTTTGCACATGTGGGTCCCTTTCCTTCTTTTAACATCTCTTTGGGATATAAGCACAGTAGAAACACTGCTGGATCAAAGTGAATGTACAGTTTGATAATTTTTTGACTATAGTTCCAAACTACTCTCCAGAATAGTTGGTTTTGTTCACAGTTCCACAAAAATGTATTAGTGTCCCAATTATCCCACATCCCCTCCAAATCTGTCTTTGTCTTTTTCTGTCATCTTAGCCATTCTGATAGGTGTGTAGTAGTACCTCAGAGTTGTTTTAATTTGCATTTCTCTGATCAGTCGTGATTTAGAGCACCTTCTCATACGATTAGAAGTAGTTTTAAGTTTTCCTCTGAAAATTGTCTGTTCATATCCTTTGACCATTTATCAATTGAAGATTGGCTTGAACTATTAGTAATTTGAGTCAATTCTCTATATATTTCAGAAATGTAGCCTTCATCGGAACCCTTAAACATTAAAAAAAAATGATTTCCCAATTTATTGCTTCCCTTCTGATCTTCCATTTTCATAACATATTTTGCAAACTGCTTTTATAAATATTATCTCACTTAATCATCATAATGCATTTTACAAATGAGGAAAATTGAGTAACATGAGTGTATATATATATATACACTCATGTTACTCAATAAATTAGTGGTTGTTGGGTCTTTGTTTATATATCCAAAAATGTTAAATGTATTGTACTGCCTCAAGTGACATGCACAAATCTCAGCCCAACGTGCAAGTTTTATACACGAATTTTGTTCTTTCATTTATTCATTGAGGTCACACATTAAAACAGAGTTAGGGTTTACTTCAAAACATTTGACTGCAACTAGCATAGCAACATTGTGCAATAGAAAAAAAAAAGTGTTATATTTGGAGACAGTATACATGGATTCAAACTCCTGTTTGGTTAATTAATTTCTTTGTCCATCTGGGAAAGTCACTTAACATCTATAAATAGGAAAATTCAAATGTTCTATACTCAAGAACACCTAATATCCGATAGTGGGGGAACAAAAAAAAAAAATTTTTTGGTCATTTTAACTCGTCTTGAGAATTTGTTGAGTGAATATAACAGTTGAAATTATTCTGCAACCATTTAGACCTTTCTAGGGACTACTACTTTATAATATAGTTTTAGATCAGGTATAGCTAGGCCACCTTCATTTGATTTTTTTTTTTCATTAATTCTTTTGAGATTCTCGACCTTTTGGTCTTCCATAGGAATTTTGTTTTTACTTTTTCTAGATCATTAAAATATTTTCTTGGGAGTCTGATTGATATAGCACTAAATAAATAGATTAGTTTAGGGGGTATTGTCATCTTTATTATATTCGCTCAGCCTATCCAAGAACACTTAATATTTTTCCAATTATTTAAATCTGACTTTATTTGTGTGGAAAGTTTTTTTTTGGAATTTTGCTCATATAATTCCTGACTTTCCTTTGATAGATAGATTCCTAAATATTTTATGCTGTTGAGAGTTATTTTTAATGGAATTTCTCTTTGTATCTCTTGCTGTTGAATTTTGTTGGTGATGTATAAAATTGCTGAGGATTTATGAGGATTTGTTGTGTATCCTGAAACTTTGCTAACGTTATGAATTATTTCTAATAGCTTTTTTAGTAGAATATCTGGGGTTCTCTAAGTATACCATCATATCATTTACAAAGAGTGATAGTTTAATTTCCTCATTGCCTACTCTAAGTCCTTTAATCTCTTTCTTGACTCTTATTGCCGAGACTTTCATCTCTAATACAATATTGAATAATAATGGTGATACCTTGCTTCAATCCAGATCTTACTGGGAAAGGTTCTAGTTTTTCCCCATTGCATATGATGCTTACTGAAGATTTTAAATATATTCTCCTGACTATTTTAAGGAAAAGTCCATTTATCCTATCCTCTCAGGTACTTTTAGTAGGAATGGATATTGGATTTTATCAAATGTTTTTCCTGCATCTATTGAGATGATTATATGTTTTTTTTTTTGTTTGGTTATTTATATAATCAATTATGCTAATAGTTTTCCTAATATTGAACCAGCCCTGCATTCCTGGTATAAATCCTACTTGGTCATAGTGTATTATCCTGGGGATGATTTTCTGAAATTTTTTTGCTAATATTTTATTTAAGATTTTAGCATCAATATTCATTAGGCAGATTGGTCTATAATTTTCTTTCTCTATTTTCAATCTACCTGGTTTAGGTATCAGTACCATGTCTGTGTTGTAAAAGGAAGTTGGTAGGACTCCTTCAATCCCTATTTTTTCAAATAGTTTATATAGCATTGGAGTTAATTGTTCTTTAAATGTTTGGTAGAATTCACATGTAAATCCATCTGGCCCTGGGGATTTTTTCTTAGGGAGTTGATTGATAGTTTGTTCTATTTCTTTTTCTGAGATGGGACTGTTTAGGATATTTACTTCTTCCTCTGTTAGTTTGGGCAAGCTATATTTTTGGAGGTATTCTTCTATTTCATTTAAGTTGTCAAATTTATTGGCATAAAGTTGGGCAAAAATAACTCCTAATTATTGCTCTAATTTCTTCTTCGTTTGTGGCAAGTTTTCCCTTTTCATTTTTAAGACTAACAATTTGATTTGGAAAAGTTCTCCCTTTTCAATTTTAGGAATAACAATTTGATTTTCTTCTTTCCTTTTTTTAATCAGATTTACTAAGGGTTTCTTTATTTTGTTGGTTTTTTCATAGAATTAACTCTTAGTTTTATTAATTCAATAGTTTTTTTTTTTTTTTTACTTTCAATTTTACTGATGTCTCGTTTTATTTTTAGAATTTCAAGTTTAATGTTTGACTGTGGTTTTTTAATTTGTTTCTTTTCTAGCATTTTTAATTGCAAGTCCAATTCACTGACCTTCTCTTTCTCTATTTTATACAAGTAGGCCTCTAGAGATATGAAATTTCCCCTTATTACCACATTGGCCCCAACCCACACATTTTGTTATGACATTTCATTATTGTCATTTTCTTGGGTGAAGTTATTAGTTATGTCTATGATTTGCTGTTTCACCCAATCATTCTTTAGTATGAGATTATTTAGTTTCCAATTATTTTTTGGTCTACTTTCCCCTGGCTTTTTGTTGAATGTAATTTTCATTGCATCGTGGTCTGAAAAGGATGCATTTACTATTTCTGCCTTACTGCATTTGAGTTTGAGGTTTTTATGTCCTAATATATGGTCAGTTTTTGTATAGGTTACGTGAACTGCTGAAAAGAAAGTGTACTCCTTTCTGTCTCTGTTACATTTTCTCCAGAGATCTATCATATCTAACTTTTCTAGTATTCTATTTAGCTCTTTGACTTCTTTCTTATTTATTTTGTGGTTTGATTTATCTAATTCTGAGAGTGCAAGGTTGAGATCTCCCACTATTATAGTTTTGCTGTCTATTTCTTCTTGCAGCTCTCTTGATTTCTCTTTTAAGAATTTAGATGCTACACCACTTGGTGCATATATGTTTAATATAGATAGTGCTTCATTATCCATGCTACCCTTTAGCAAGATATAATGCCCTTCCTTATCTCTTTTAATTAGATCAATTTCTGCTTTTGCTTGATCTCAGATGAGGATGGCTACTCCTGCCTTTTTGACTTCACCTGAAGTATAGTAGATTTTGCTCCAACCTTTTACCTTTACTCTGTATGCATCTCCCTGCTTCAGGTGTGTTTCCTGTAAACAACATATTGTAGGATTCTGGCTTTTAATCCATTCTGCTAACCGCTTCCTCTTTTGGGGGGAATTTAACCTGTTCACATTTATGGTTGCAATTACCAATTCTGTATTATTTGTCATCTTGTTACCATCTTTTTAATGCTTTTCTCCCTTTTTTCCCCCTTACCCCTCTCCCCAGTATTAAACTTGTGAGCACCACTTGCTTCTCCCTGCTCTCCCTTTTTAGTATCCCTCCCCCTGTTTTAGAACTCCTCCCCCTATCTTACTCCTTTTCCTCACAGATTCTGTATTCCCTTCCACTTAGCTTATTCATTCCCTTTTCACTTTTTCCTTCCCACTTTTCAATGAGGTGGGAGAAGTTTCACCATAAATTGAATATGTCTAAAATTTTTCTCTTTCTCTTTAAGCCAATTCTGAAGGCAGTAAGATACCCACTATATTCATCCCCCTCCATTCTTTCTCTCAGATATAATAGGTTTCCTTTACCTCTTCATGAGATGTAGTACCTCTACTTTACCCTTTTTCTGGTACATTGTCTTTTCCACCTTTAGTTTCTAGAACAAGGTATTCATGTATTCTTTATACATCTTTATAGCAGAAATATAGAAATATTGTTCCCAAGATTTCCTTTTACCTTTTTAGGTTTCTCTTGAGTTCTATATTTGTAGATCAAACTTTTTTGTTTAGCTCTGTTTTTTTTTCATCAAAAATAGGTGAAATTCACTCATTTCATTGAATGACCATCTTCTTCCCTGGAAAAAAGATGCTCATTCTGGCTGGGTAAGTTGTTTTTGGTTGCCTACTGAGTTTTTTATCCTTTCTGAATACCATATTCCAGGCCCTTCGATCTTTTAATGTGGATGCTGCTAGATCCTGGGTAATCCTTATTGTGGATCCTCTATATTTGAATTGGTTTTTTCTAGCTGTTTGCAGTATTTTTTCCTTTGTCTGATAGTTCTGGCATTTGGCCACTATATTTCTTGGTGTTTTGATTTTAGGATCCCTTTCAGTAGGTGATCGATGAATTCTTTCAATGCCCATTTCACCCTCTGTTTCTATGATTTCTGGGCAGTTCTCTTTGATAATTCCCTGGAAAATAGTGTCCAAGCTCTTTTTTTCATCATATTTTTCCAGGAGTCCAATAATTCTCAGATTGTCTCTCCTGGATCTATTTTCCAGATCTGTTGTTTTCCCAAGAAAGTATTTAACATTTTTTCCCATTGTTTCATTTTTTTTTTTTTTTTGGATTTGTTTGACTGATTCTTGTTATCTCCTTGAGTCATTCAATTCCATTTGTTGAATTCAATGAAGTATTTTCTTCACTTACTGTTTTTACATCTTTTTCTAATTGTCCAATTGTGTTTTTAAGTGAATTGTTTTGTTCTATGGAATTTTTTTTCCATTTTGCCAATTCTATTTTTTAGAGAGCTGTTTTCTGTTTCCACTTCACCAATTCTATTTTTTCAACAATTTGATTTCTTTATCCACTCTGTCTTTAATGAGTGGGATGACTTCTCCAGACTCTCTTGCCAAGCCTCCCTTTCCTTTTCCCATTTTTCTTCTAGTTCTCTTGTGAGAGTCTTTTTGATTTCTTCTATGAGATTCATCTGTGCCGAGAACCAGATGATATCCTCCTTTGGGGATTCACCTATAGACAGTCTGTTTTTAGTCTGCTCTCTATCCATATAGAAACTGTTAATGATTAAGGTCCTTTTCAGTGTTTTGTTCATTTTGTCAGAGAAGAATCAAAGACAAACTAGCAAAAAAAAAAAAATGGAATCTGCTTTTTAAAAAAATTTTTTTGGGGGGCTGGCTGGTGTTACTGAGCTTCCTCTACAGATTATGGGGGGGCAGCAGGGAGGCACTAACAGGACAGTGATGGCTGTGCTGTGCCTGGGCTCTGAGACTCTGAGAGTGAGCTGAGACACTGTAGGGGAGAGGGGGCCATGTCCAGAGAGACTCCAGCTGTTCTAGGTTGTTTTCTTCACCCCCTGTTTTTTTCTCTGCTTGTCTGCTGTCTTTTTGTCAGGGCAAAATATCCAATCCTGTAGCAAAGTTCTCCCTTCAGAGATGGCTGAGATCACCCCCCACCCTGCTCTGGTCTGCTAGGCTGTGAGCTGCCTGCCCTGCTCTGGCTGCTGCTGCCTGTCCTCAGCTTGTGTGGGACCTAAAACAAAAACAACACAGTACTTTTATTTCATTGACTGTATTCAGTCTTTGAATGTGTGGATCACAACAAAATATGGTAAGTTCTCAAAACAAAGGTAGTGTCAAATCACCTACCCATTTCCTGAGGAGATGTATATCAAGAGGCAATAGTTAGAACTAAGGATTAAACAGTTTGATTTAAGAAAGGGAAGGAAGTACAACAAGGCTGTATATTGTCTTCTTATTTATTTAACTTACACAAATCTACATCATGTAAAATGTTAGACTATATGAATCAAAAGCCATACATATGCTCAAACTCATGTTTATTGCTTCCATGATGCTATCTAACCATTTTATCTTCTGATTTTCCTTTTTTCTTTTGCCTTCCATCTTTCCCAACATTCTAAATGATTCCTATCTTCTCATTATATGGTTATGTATATAATATATAAGCTTCAGTGGTTGTTCTTCTTATGAATAATCTTGGTTTATTTAAGTACTGACTGATTTTTCTATCCAAGAAACTCCCTATAGATTACATTCTACACTGTTACCACCTTTATTTCTTTAAAATTTGAACAGTGTTCTATCCCAGAATACACTTAACTCATTCTTCCCAACATTTTATATATCCCTGACAGTTGCTCAGAAATCACATGTGCTGATATTTTGAATAACAAAAAATAGTTTAAAAATTGCATCTCGTGACTTGAATGGAATTTAGAAGTTTTCTTACTATTTTCATTTTTTTGTTTTTGCTCTCAGGTTAACTTAAAATATTTCAATAAATCTATGATCTTATTGGTGTTACCATGTCCAAAAAAGTGTAGATTGTAACTCATCCATACATTTATATCTTTCAAAATGCCGTTCTTATCTTGCAAATAGTTCACCAAATAGGATATATATTGGAAGGCTCCCTGGAAATATATTGATATTACAAGGATAGCAAAAAAGCACACATGTTAACCATTATGTATGTAAGTATACATGATAATTGTGGAAATATATATGAAAGAATTGCACATATTTAACATATATTGGATTGCTTACTATTTAGAAAAGAAGGTGGAGAAAGGAGAAGGAGAAAAATTTTTGGAACACAGGTTTTGTAAGGGGAAATAGTGAAAACTATACCTATGTTTTGAAATTAAGAAGCTTAAAAACAATATGCAAACAATTTCAGTAACATTGTAAGAATATTTTAATTCTATTTTGTTTGGACTTACTCACTGGCAATAGACATAGAGGTTATGCATCTAAAATAATGGATTCAATGTGGAAGGGAATTTCTGGTCACTTGAACTGCAACTTTGACATTCCAGTCCCAGCTAACCTGTCACAGAGTTAAAGGAATTGACAATCAGTTTAGGCAGAGAATCACACTAATCTCATATTTGTGTCCTATTTTGACTAATATATGGCTCTTTCTCTTGCCAAGTATTCATAACTTTCAGCTTTGATTGTCAGAGAGCTGTGCTTATCTGTAATGACTTTGGCTTCATCTTACTGTTCTTGTGACTAATTGTTATTCTTTGCATGATTGTCAAAATTATTTTTCTACACTGATATGGATTGTGACAATTGCAAAGAGATAATTATGTGATACCAACCAATTGATATTTTAAAGATGTGATCACTTCTAAGTGTTTCATCATAGCACAGCATCCATTGCTTACTACACAAAAAAGATGAAATTATCATAATGGGAAAAAAAGATGTTCTGTTTCTTGTGGAAAGAAACTTCCAAAAATGCTTAGATAATTGAAGTTTTGCATCACTGCTGTAATGTTTCTCTGGGCTGTCTTGTGCTAGTTTTAAGATCACCTTTTCATTTATTCTTAGCTTCAAAATATCTAATATTGCATATTAAAACATAAAAATTTCTAAATCTGACATTTGGAACTTAACTTGATCTAGAACAACTTCATCTGATGAAGAGAGAATTTTGTCACCTCACCAAATCCACAAGCATTGCTGAAGGCATTTTGCTAAGTGCTGGGAATGCAAAATAAGTAAAAAACAAAAAGCAAATAGCAATGAATAAAATTAAATAATTACATAGAATAAATAAAAGCAAAGCAAAACAAAACAAAACAGTTTTATAAATGACTTCATCAGCTTTTAGGGTCGCATTATATCATGGTTTTCCCTGTCACCATAGTAGATTTCTATGGACAATGTTCTTTTCTGTTTCTTGTTCATTTTCTTTCCTTTTCTTTTGGTATTTTCTCTGTCTTCACTTTTAACATCGAGCTCTGCTGCTGGGATAAAGGTAGTGCTGTCCCAAGCTTCCTGTGCAGCTCTGAGCCTTAGCTTGAGCACAGGGGCCTCTTGTATTTGCAAGGGTAGCTTTACTTGCTCTTTTTATGAAATAGCCTGGTTTCCCAAAATTTGCCTTCTGAGCTGATACCAGGGGTATCTCCACTGGTTTGCTCTGCCAGGAGCTCTGGTTATTGAGCCAGGAACAAGGGTTTTAGTTGCTGATCTACTTTATTTAAGATGCTCTTACAGGCTTTCCAAGACTCTATTTGAGTTGGGTAAAACACCCTTTTTCTCCAGTTATACTAATCTTTCTTGAAGTCTTTCCAATCTATCTTGAGCTGGAGAGTGTTTTCATTCTGTTAAAGTCTATTCAGAAGCTTGGTTTCATGTGGATTTTTGAGGAAAACTGGGAGAGTTTGAGCATCTTTTTGGCTTCTTCCCACCATCTTGGCTCCACATTCCCAGTTATATATGTGTCTAAAGTAATCATGTTTGGGGCCAGGAGGAAGGAAAGGAAAAAAGAAATTTATATGATAATTGTGTTGTATAATTTAAAAGAACAGCAAGTTGTGCTTAATAAATTTTGATTCCTTATGCAAGCATTTTTTATTGCACTGCTTTGTGAATGCCTATTTATTCTCCATTTAAAAAAAAATGAGGCAAAGTTCTTAGTTAAGATAGTAAGGGTGATGGAGTCCTGTGAAATTTGATAAGGGATAAAAAGGTTTTCAAAACTTAATCCTGGAAACAGAGCCAAAATTGCAGAGTAAAAGCAAGGACTTGATTCTACTCCCCTTCAATTCACTCTAAATGTTTTTTAAATAATTACTCTAAACAAATTATAATGCAGCAGAATTCACAAAAAATAATAAAATGAGTTTCTAGTTCAGGACAATTTAGAAGAACAGCAATAAATATCTGTTGCAGGGGGGATGAGAGTAGATTACAATCCAGTCCAGATGAAGCCTGGGCCTTAGCAAACCAAGAACAGATATTGGGAGACATTAAATCAGCAGCAGAAAGCAAAGCTTCTTGATCTCAACTCATGGAGTTGAGTTGAAAGTGGATTGAAAGGAGTTGAAAAACTGGTCAGAAGGTATTTCCAGGGATCTTTTTGTTAGCACTGATGGAGGACTTTGTTTATTTGCCCATACTTGGATCCTGTTTGCAGTCCAGATTAGCAGACCTAGGTGAAGAGAAGTACTAAGACACCAGGGCGTTCACTCATAGCAGAGCAGGAAGGCAGAAGTGGGGGAGGGGGCACTCATAATTCCAGAGCAGAAAAAAGTCACTCAGAGAGCAGAGAACAGGCTAAGAGAACAGCAAACATTTCTCCTTATCAAGGAATTATTCACAGTGAAGGACCAATCGAGATTATGTAGCATACACTTTTATATAGCCAAGTTAACACTATTTATTGATTGTGTCTAATTGTTTTTTTTTTCCTCAAAAGCATGTAAATAGGAACAAAGGAAGCACATATTAAAAATAATTGAAAGGCTTGGAAGGATAGAATTTCTAGTAGAATGATAGAATAAGGGCCTTGGGAGTAGAGAATACCTTAGTGTTGAACTGATCTCCAATGATTAATGAGGGAGAACCAAAAAAAATAGCCAATTTAAAAATAATATCTTGAGAAAGAATTGATTGGAAGTCCAGCTGATAGTGAAAATAGGATGAGATGTTGAAAGACATAAGGAAAGATGCAATGACAATAGAGTATGAGGACAAGAATATTTCTAATTTTGTGAATATGCACTTTAAATTATGTAGCAGCTTGCTTGAACTAATTCTAAAAGGTTTGGAAGATTTGTTTGATAAATCTTTATTTTGAGCTTTATACCTTGATACAAATTAAGGTTTAATCTATTTTTTTGTTTTCTTGATTATTTACACTTAAGAAAGAATTAATAATGCATATTAAACTTAAAATATGTGTACTATCCATTCCTTTAGAGAAAACTAGTCAAACATTTACTAAAACATTCTTGTATACTCTAAAATACTGTTGTATTGTTCACTAAATAATTTTTAAGCCCACCAGAAATAATAAAAGATCGAGGGAATGAATTAATCTCTATATTGGAAACAAAGTAACTGTAAGATAACGGTAGCTACAAGAATAACAACAACAAAATCAATTGACGAAAAACGACAACAGCAAGAAGAAAAAGGAGGAGGAGTAGAAGGAAGAGAAGGAGGAGGAGAAGGAAGAGAAGAAGAAGAAAAAGAAGAAAAAGAAACAGGAGAAGGAGGAAAAGGAAAGAAAGGGTAAGGGAAAGGAAGGAGGTAAAGAAATTACATAGCACTTTATGGAAACCTTAAAATTTCAATAAATAACCATTACATCATTTCAGAATTCCAACAATACTTCCTGTGAGAGATGTGCAGATCAAGAGTATTTTTGCCTCTGTATATAGCTGAGGTGGAGTGAAAAGTTTACAGGATCTTCCTAAGTTAAGGATGTAAGTGGTTAAAGATTTTTGATGAGGATATGAACAGACAATTTTCAGATAAAGAAATAGGAACTATTTGTAATTATATGAAAAGCTGCTCCAAATCACTATTGATTGGAGAAATGCAAATTAAAACAACTCTGAGATATCACTACCCACCTCTCAGATTGGCTAAGATGACAGGAAAAAATAATCACGAATGCTGGAGGGAATGTAAGAAAACTGGGACACTGATACATTGTTCATGAAGTTGTGAAATGATCCAACCATTCTGGAGAGCAATTTGAAATTATACTCAAAAAGTTAAACTGTGCATAGCCTTTGAACCAGGAGTTTTTCAACTGGGCTTATATCCTAAAGAAATCTTAAAAGAGGGAAAGGGACCCACATGTGTGAAATTATTTGTGGCAGCCCTTTTTGTAGTAGCAAGAAACTAGAAATTGAATCATTAGTTGCCCATCGATTTGAGAATCGTTGTGTAAGTTATAGTATATGAATGTTACAGAATATTATTGTTCTGTAAGAAACCACCAACAGAGAAGCCTGGAGACTTACGTGAACTGATGCTAAGTGAAATGAGCAGTACCAGGAGACCATCATATGTTGTAACAAGACCAAACAATGATCAATTCTGATGGAAGTGGTTCTCTTCAATAATGAGATGATGCAAACCAATTCCAATTGTTAAGTGATGAAGAGAGCCAGCCATCTCCACCCAGAAAAAGCGCCATGGGAACTGAATGTGAACCACAACATAGCATTCTCATTCTTTATGTTTTTGTTTGCTTGCATTTTGTTTTATTTCTCAGTTATCATTTTCTTTTCTTCTTGATACAATTTTTTCTTGCCCAGCAAGATAACTTTATAAATATGTATACATATATTGGATCTCTAACATACATTTTAACATAGTTAACATGTATTGGGCTACCTGCCATCTAGGGCAGGAGTTGAGGGGAAGGAGGGGATAATTTGGAACAGAAGGCTTTGCAAGGTTCAGTGTTGAAAAATTATCCATGAATATATTTTATAAATAAAAAGCTTTAATAAAAAATAAAGTTTTTTGATGTAATGTGATGAAAACTGTCTTTGAAGAATAGGGAAAGACTATGATGAATCAGACAGTGAATTGATAGACAAATAACATCCTAAAGTTCTGTAGATAATATCAACCAAAATATTGATTTACTATGGTAAATATTTATTGGTAAATATAGATTAAGTTAACCGAAAGGTATGAGAGTTTGCTGAACTATAAAAGGGCAAAATGATTTTAGATATTAAATATTATTTAACCATTCTATTTTTCAGCTATTTTTCCTTTTGCATATTAATTTTCAAAGTGGCTGTTTGTAATTCAGACTACCTTTCTAGAGGACCTCGGGCTCAGTCGGTATCCTTGGTCTTAATGGAGAAGTGATGAAGGCAGGACTGCCACCACGAGGCTGGTCAAAGATGGAATGAATCATTTCTAGTCCTTCTCAGCCCTCATATACTTTAGAACAATTACATCATTGCAGCATACTGAAAGAATGTGAACTAGAGAACTATTACATCACCATACTAAGTATATATGTGAACTAGAAAACCATTATATCATTAATTCCATTGACTTAACACCTTGTTTCAAGTATACTTCTCCAGAGTTCAGGCCTTCTACTGCTCACCAGGCTATTATGCAATTGAATTTGTAAGGATATGAAGCTACTTTGACTGCAAGGAAAGAGATTAATAATCTTGACTATGTTAACAATATGTTCACACTGAGTGAAAGAATAGATCTCTCTACAGAGGGAAGGTTAGTTTCCTCAAAAGAACTATAAGGGATCAGAATGCCTAAAAGTGTTTTAAGTATATTCTCTTTCTGGAACAGATTTCATGGTTATTTTATTTGCTTCATAGTGTATATTTGGAATATATTAATGAGTATATTTCCCTCCCCCACTAGTCCACAAAACAAGAGCATTAAACAGATGTCCCTGCTAATGTACTCACTGTAAATATGTGGTGTAATGCAGAAGAGGTAAAATAAATCAGAAAATAAACACTAAAATGAGTTGTAAAGATGACATTTTAAAAGCCTCCTCAAAAGAAAATTTGTTTTAACACTATCATTAGAGATTTCCACCCTATCCACTGACCCTGCTTTAGGACATCTTTGTTAACTTTACATAATGTTTATATTTAGCAGCTGCCAGAGCTTTATTTTTCCCTTAATGGTCTTTTGGCATTATACATGTGAGAACTCAGGAGAAATTTTTTTTAAAAAACAGAGTCAATTATGAAACTGATAACCCTATTAAAAATGGTATTTAAAAGAATGTTCTCACCAAAGCTCATTCAAAATTACAAGGGCAGGTGATTTTTTTTTACTATAAATAATCCCTCCACTGAAAAATGTTATAAACCTTGTATAATCTGTAAAGTATTTGAGAATCATGGTGTGCTCTATACATGTTCATGAGTGAATATATATAAAATCACTTCATAGCCAGATTTTATGATGAACTTCTATAAATGTAGCCAGAATAGGTGGTTATACTATAAATATCGAGTTTGTCAACAGAGGTATTCTTTAATTCTTGGAAAGAAAGGCATTTCAGTTAAACTAAATTGCCAACTATGGGATATAAATGCGATAGAGATGTAAAGAATGGCAAAAGATATTTCATGTTCTCAAGTAGCGTACAAAATGAGCTGAGGATTTAAGCATAAATTCTTTCTCTGTAATTTCCTGTGTAACTTTAGCTGTACTTTCTCCTTTCTGGATCTCAGCTTCCTTATCACTAAAATGAAAAGCCTAGTTTCAAATCTAAAACAATTATTCCATAATTGTTTTCATGCTTGTACGACTTACCTAACATTTCCTATCATATTGTCATAACATTTGAACATCCAGCCTCTTCTTTGGACTACAGTGAGGCACTTTAATAGTATGAACTAGAAAAAAGGGAAATTTTCCACAAGGTTCACTTATATAATTTTATGAAAGAAAGTGATATTTAGACTGTGCCCAAAGACTGGTTACAGAAAAATAGATTCATGTAGGTAGAAAAGAACTTTCAGCATTTGGTTACCTCTTGAAAGACTCCACCTTGAAATATGTCTGAAAGCTACTCCTTGAATTCTAATATTGTCAAAACCTGTTATTCTGTTTTATTTAAGCTAATAACAGTTAGTAGCTGGATACTGATTAATAGTCAAATAGCTGAGTGAATGTGCTCTATAATTATTTCCAGGTATTCAAAATTAATACAATTCTATAAAAATGTCAATTCATGCTGTAGTCACAGGCACACAATTAGTACCAGATGATTTCTAGTATGGCATTAATGTATAGAATTAGAGAACGAGAACAAATTGAGGAGAAATTATAACCCAAACTTATCTTGCATTGGGTATGCTAATTTTGGTGTGAAATAGAAGTTATCTTTTATAATCTTAGCTCTTTAAAATAAAAGAAGATAATGGATTCCATAATTCCATATATATATGTTATGGGACATATAAAATAAATGTGTGTGTATATATATATATATTATATATATATATATATCCATATTATAAATATACATATATTGATATATATATGTGTATATATATGTATTTATCACTTATTGATCATTGAGTTATTTTGTCCTTTCTACTCTTTTTAGAATAAATAAGGAAAGCAAAGTATATTCACCCTATGGTGAAAATAAAAAGATATTGAAAAAAAGTAAGAGAAAAAGTGACAATAAAAATAGAGTAGGAGAAATGTGGAGAGAAATATAAGACTCAAGAAGAATCTAATCTTATTTCATATCATATTACAAAGATGACAGAAAGGTGAATTTTATTATTTTGCTTGAGAAAATGGTTTAGCAGTTGGCATTACTGTATTTGTGAGAATGAGGATAATGAGAGATGAAATAAATTAGAGAAAGATAGAGCCAAGATGGTAGCGAATACAGAGGTCTTTGAGTTCTTCCTGGTTTCACTCAAAATCAATAAGGGAGCAAGCCTCTGAATGGGTTTTAGAGTGCCACAACACACAAACATTTGGAATATAACAAATTTCCAGCAGGAGATATTTTGGAAGAAATTGGTCTCTCTCCAGTGGATAAGGGAGAAGGAATGCTGTCCAGCACACCCTCAGGACAGGGAGGACCAAGGCAGAAAGAACTTAATGCATTAGGGAATG
This sequence comes from Antechinus flavipes, assembly GCF_016432865.1. Classification (NCBI taxonomy): domain Eukaryota; kingdom Metazoa; phylum Chordata; class Mammalia; order Dasyuromorphia; family Dasyuridae; genus Antechinus; species Antechinus flavipes. The sequence continues at coordinate 604,083,961 of NC_067398.1, forward strand.
TAATGGGAGACTCTTAAGCAGAATACAGCAATATTGGCTATTCTGATCTGATTCAGAAGACAGTGGATCATCTAAGTAGCTGTGGTTTCTCCACTTCAGCTTCAGCAGGCAAACAGTAAGCACTTGGAACTCCAATAAAATAAGTGAGATTTGATCATGCCTACCCAGCACTGGAAGAAAGTAAAAAAATGGGACAACATGGGAAGTTAAAATGGGACTACTTAAATAATTTATTTCCTCTTTGTTAAACCTGGACAACTATCTTTTTGTAGATATTCCTCCATTTCATTTAGATTATCATATTTATTGGCATATAGTTGAGCAAAATAACTCGTAATTATTGCTTTAATTTGCTCTTAATGGCTGGAAAGTTCTCCCATTTCATTTTTGAGACTAACAATCTGATTTTTTTCTTACCTTTTTTATAATCAAATTAACTAAAGGTTTATCAATTTTGTTGTTTTCTTCATCAAACCAACTCTTATTTTTTATTTATTAATTCAATGGTTTTCTTATTTTCAATTGATTAATATCCCCCTTTATTTTCAGAATTTAAAATTTGATATTTAATTGAGCATTTTTAATTTGATATTTTTCTAACTTTTTTCATTGTAAACACAATTCATTGATCTTGTCTTTCTCTATTTTACGCAAGTAAGCCTCTAGAGACATAAGATTTCCCCTTATTACAGCTCAGGCTGCATCCCACAAATTTTGGTATATTGTCTCATTATTGTCATTCTCTTGGATGAAATTATTGATTGTTCCCATGATTTGTTGTTTCATCCATTTATTCTTTAGGAGAAGATTGTTTAATTTCCACGTAATTTTGATCTATTTTCTCCTGGCCTTATATTATATGTGATTTTTATTGCGTCATGATCTGAAAAAATGTGTTTATTACTTCTGCCTTTCAGCATTTGATTCTGAGGTTTTTATGCTCTACTATATATTCATGTTTTGTGGAGATTTGATGAACTCTAAAGAAAAAAGTAAACCCTTTTCTGCCTCCATTCAATTTTATCCAAATATCTATCATGCCCTTTTCTAACATTCTGTTTACTTCTTTAATTTCTTATTAATTTTGTTATTCAATGTATCTAGTTCTGAGAAAGTGAGATTGAGATCCCCAGTTGTGCAGTTTTATTGTGTATTTCTTGTTGCATCTCTCAACTTCTCCTTTAGGGATTTCCATGCTATACCACTTGGGGCATAGATGTTTAATATTTTTTTAATAGCTTTTTACTTACAAGTTATACTCATGGATAATTTTACAGCATTGACAATTGCCAAACCTTTTGTTCCATTTTTTCTCCTTCTTCCCCCCATTCCCTACCCCCGATTTCAGGTTGACCAATACATGTTAAGTATGTTAAAGTATAAATTAAATACAATATAAGTATGTTGTGAGCTTTTTCTTCTCAAAACGCAGCCAGGTGATAAAAGTTCAGATCTTTTATTATCCCAATATAGCCCGGTTAGCTTAGAGGCCTATCTCTCTGCTTGGTTCCAAGAGCTCTCTCCAAATGTCTTTAAATCCAAAGGTCTGGTCCTTCAGCCTCTGCCTCTGCTTTTCTTCAGCCTCCAGCCAGCTCCAGTCTTCATGTCATTCCGGTGAAATCTCGACTTGTAGCGTCTTCCTCTCCCGAGCCTCTTCGACTGGCCCATTGGCCTATTTATGCTCCTTCCAGAGAGAGGGATTATGGGTAGTTCTACTTAGTACCTTGTTTCAGGTTCTGCCCAAAACATCTTCTTGTAAGATTAGATCAACTCTAATTACTTAGCAGTTAGTAAGGATTCCAACATAAGTATACATGTCTTAACAGTTATTTTGCTGCACAAGAAAGAATCAGACTTTGAAATAGTGTACTATTAGCCTGTGAAAGAAATAAAAAATGCTGGCTGACAAAAATATGGGGACTGGGAATTCTATGTAATGGTTCATAGTCATTTCCCAGAGTTCTTTCGCTGGGTGTAGCTGGTTCAGTTAATTACTGCTCTATTGGAACTGATTTGGTTCATATCATTGTTGAAGAGGGCCACTTCCATCAGAATACATCCTCAAACAGTATCATTGTTGAGGTATATAATGATCTCCTGGTTCTGCTCATTTCACTTAGCATCAGTTCATATAAGTCTCTCCAAACCTCTCTGTATTCATCCTGCTGGCCATTTCTTACAGAACAATAATATTTCATAACATTCATATACCACAATTTACTCAAGCATTCTCCAATTGATGGGCATCCATTCATTTTCCAGGTTCTAGTCACTACAAACAGGGCTGCCACAAACATTTTGGCACATACAGGTCCCTTTCCCTTCTTTAGTATTTCTTTGGGATATAAGCCCAGTAGAAACACTATTGGATCAAAGCGTATGCACAGTTTGATAACTTTTTGAGCATAGTTCCAAAGTGCTCTCCATAATGGCTGAATATGTTCACAATTCCACCAACAATGTATCTGTGTCCCTATTTTCCCACATCCCCTCCAACATTCTGCCTTATCTTTCCCTGTCATTCTAGCCAATCTGACAGGTGTATAGTGGTATCTCAGAGTTGTCTTAATTTGCATTTCTCTGATAAATAATGATTTGGAACATATTTTCATATGGCTATAAATAGTTTTAATTTTTTCATCTGAGAATTGTCTGTTCATATCCTTTGACCATTTGTCAATTTGAGAATGGCTTGATTTCTTATAAATTAGAGTCAATTCTCTATATATTTTGGAAATGAGGCTTTTATCAGAACCTTTGACTGTAAAAATGTTTTCCCAGTTTATGTTTCCCTTCTAATCTTGTCTGCATTTGTTTTGTTTGTACAAAAACTTTTCAATTTGATATAATCAAAATTTTCTATTTTGTGGTCAATAGTTCTTCTTTGGTCATAAATTCCTCCCTCTTCTACAGGAAGGCAAACTATCCTATGCTCTTCCAATTTATTTATAATCTCATTCTTTATGCCTAGATCATGAACCCATTTTGACCTTATCTTGGTGTATGGTGTTAAGTGTGGGTCAATGCCTAGTTTCTGCCATACTAATTTCCAATTTTCCCAGCAATTTTTGTCAAATACTGAGTTCTTATCCCAAAAACTTGCATCTTGGGTTTGTCAAACACTACATTATTAAAGTTACTGGCTGTTTTGCCCTTTGAACCTAACTTATTCCATTGATCAACTAGTCTATTTCTTAGCCAATATCAGATGGTTTTAGTAACTGCTGTTTTATAATATAATTTTAGATCTGGTACAGCTAGGCCACTTTCATTTGATTTGTTTTTCATTAATTCCCTTGAAATTATTGACCTTTTGTTTTCCATTTGAATTTTGTTGTTATTTTTTCTAGGTCATTAAAATATTTTCTTGGGAGTCTGATTGGAATACCACTAAATAAATAGATTAGTTTAGGTAGTGTTGTCATCTTTATTATATTTGCTCACCCAATCCAAGAGCATTTAATATTTTTCCAATTGTTTAGATCTGACTTTATTTGTGTGGAAAGTGTTTTGTAGTTTTGCTCATAAAGTTTCTGATTTTCCCTTGGCAGATAGATTCCTAAATATTTTATACTATCAATAGTTACATTAAATGGAATTTCTTTTTGTAACTCTAACTGTTGGGTTTTGTTAGTTATATATAAGAGTGCTGATGACTTATGTGGGTTTATTTTGTATCCTGCAACTTTGCTAAAGGTGTGGATTATTTCTAATTTCTATTTCTAATAACTTTTTAGTAGAATTTCTGGAGTTCTCTAAATATACCATCATATCATCAGCAAAGAGTGCTAATTTGGTTTCCTCATTGCCTACTCTAATTCCTTTAATCTCTTTCTCAACTCTTATCACCAAAGCTAGTATTTCTAATACAATATTGAATAGTAATGATGATAGTGGGCAAACTTCTTTCCCACTTTTCCCCTGCTGATCTTATTGGGATTGGTTACAGTTTTTCCCCATTACATATGATGCTTACTGATGGTTATAAATAGATGCTACTGATTATTTTAAGGAAAAGTCCATTTATTCCTATACTCTCAAGAGGTTTTAATAGGAATGGATTTTATAAAATTTTTGATTTTATAAAATGCTTTTTCTGCATCTATTGAGATGATCATATGGTTTTTGTTAATTTGGTTATTAATATGGCCACTTATACTGATAGTTTTCCTAATATTGGACCAACCCTGCATTCCTGGTATAAATCCTACTTGATCGTGGTGTATTATCCTGGGGATGATTTTCTGTAGTCTTTTTGCTAATATTTGCATAATGAAGCAGTATCAATACTAAACATCTAGGGGCAGAGCCAAGATGGCAGAGAAAGCACACACGACTTTCTAATCTCCTCTCATGCCCTCACAACCAAGATTAAATTCAGCCTCAAAAATAGTGCTTGATTGGTAAAACCCACAAAGTTTAGAAGCACAACAACTTATCAGCCAAAAGTAATCTGGAAGATCTCCAGGAGGGGCCAGGAACAGACCAGCACAGAGACCAGCATCCAGAGCAGACCAAGGGTGGGGGTGACCTCTGTGGCTAGAGACAACTGTCCCATAGGCTAACTGCTCTGCCTTAATTATAAAGCAGTAAACTGACAGAGAAATTAAGGCCAAAGACAGAGGGTACTCTACAAAACACCAGAACCTAACAAGATCTGGCTATAACCATCCAAAACTGGAAGTGACTCAGCTCAGACTGTAACAGACCTCTGCAGCCACATCCTGCAGTACAGGGCTTTTGTGGGGGCAGTTACAAATCTGCACAGTGAGGGGCTTGGCCTAGGGCAATAGAACTTTAGCAGGTGATTGTGCTTCCCTGGGCCAGGACACTTCTAGTCCCTGCAGGACTATTCACTGGTCAGCTGTAATATCCACACCCCCACAGTAGGTTTTTGGCCTGGGGTTGTGACAGTTTCACTGCCCAGTTTCTAGCCCCAGGGAAGTCCTTAACTCACACAGCAGGGTTCTTTGCAGGGCACCTCTTGGAAAAAAACACCAAAAATGCAATCTCCAAGAAATATTGTAACTAAATTACAAGATTATGAGGTCAAAGAGAAAATTGTAAGCAGTCAGAAAGCAACAATTCAAATATCAATTAGCCACTGTCAGAATTACATAATATTTAGTACCTTCTACTTTAGAGAATATGAGGGCCTCTAGAGAATCAAGAATATGATATTCTGGAAGGGAAAAGCATTTGTAATATAAACAAGAATCAACTCTTCACCAGAATTCCATATAAACATTCAGTGGAAAAGGTGAATTTACTTTTTTTTTTCCTTTTCTTTTTTTTCTTTTTTTGTAGCTTTTTATTGACAAAACATATGCATGGGTAATTTTTCAACATTGACTCTTGTAAAAACTTCTGTTCAAACTTTTCCCCTTTTTCCCTCCCCCCATCCCCTAGATATCAGGTAATCCAATATATGTATACATAGTTATACAGTTATCTTGCTACACAAGAAAAATCAGATTTAACTTGGGAAGAAAAAAATGCAAGTAAACAATAACAGAAAGAATGTAAATGCTGTGTTATGGAACACACTCATTTACCAGGGGATTTTTCGTTGGATGTAATTGATTCTATTCATTACTGATCAGTTGGAACTGATCTCTCTCATTGGTGAAGCGAGCCACTTCCAACAGAATTGATTCTCATATAGTATTGTTGTTGAAGTTTATAATGATCTGGTTCTGTTCATTTCACTTAGCATCAGTTCATGTAAGTCTCTCCAAGCCTCTCTATATTCATCCTGTTGGTCATTTCTTACAGAACAATAATATTCCATAACATTCATATACCACAATTTACTTAGCCATTCTCCAATTGATGGGCATTCATTCAATTTCCAGTTTCTAGCCACCATAAAAAGGGCTACCACAAAATTTTTTGCACATACAGATCCCTTTCCCTTCTTTAATATCTCTTTGGCATATAAACCCATTAATAACACTGCTGGATTAAAGGGTATACATAGTTTGATAACTTTTTAGTATAGTTTCAAATTGTTCTCTGGAATAGTTGAATCTGTTCCCAACGCCCCCAATAATGCATCAGTGTTCCAGTTTCCCTGTATCCCTTCCAACATTCATCATTATCTTTTCCTGTCATCTTAGCCAATCTGACAAGTGTGTAGTGGTATCTCACAGTTGTCTTAATTTGCATTTCTCTTATCAATAATGATTTGGAACACCTTTTCATATGAGTAGAAATAGTTTCAATTTCATCCCCCCGAAAATTGTCTGTTAATATCCTTTGACCACTTATCAATTGAAGAATAGCTTGATTTCTTATAAATTTGAGTCAATTCTCTATATGTTTTGGAAATGAGGCCTTTATCAGAAAAAAAAAAAGTGAATTTTCAGTGTAATAGGGGATTCTCAATTATTTCTGATAGAAAAACCAGAACTGACCAGAAAATCTGATCTTCAAATATGAGACTCAAGAGAAGAAGAGAAAAGTAAAAAGGAAAGACAAAAAAGTTATTCAAGAAGAAAAATCTTTGGACAAAATGTAGCTTCCATTAAAAAAAATAATAATAACAATGGGAATAAAGAGGATCTTTTTTCTTAAAATGATGAGTATCTTTCTAAAATAATCAGCAACCATTATATTAGTGATGGGAATAAACTAGAATAAATTATCTACACAAAACACAATCTGTGGCCATGGGAATGATAATCTATTGTTTGTTAAACCTAAAGACTCTAGCAATTATTTTTTTTGCCCAAAAACTGCTATAGAAAGTGAAAAATAGTTTGGCAGAAACAAGGCATGTACCAATATCTCACACCTTGTACCAAGAAAAGATAAAAATGCACACATGATATTGTAAAAAAAAAGGGTGATACCATAAGTAAACTATGAAAGCTACGAATAGTTTACCTATCAGATCTATGGAGAAGGGAAGAATTTAAGACCAAGGAAGTAAAAGAAAACATTATGAAATGCAAAATCAACAAGTTTTATTACGTTAAATTAAAAAATTATTCACACACATAAAAATAAGAAGGAAATCAGAAAGCTAGTAATCCATTTTCACAGGCACTATTTTTGAGAAAAGCCTCATTTCTAAGATTTGTCAACTTTATACAAATACAAGTCATTCCTCAATTGAAAAATTATCAGAGGATATGAACATACAGTCGTTAAATGAAGAAATCAAAGTTATCACATAAAATCATATCAAAGTTATTCATATAAAATGCTCTAAATCACTGTTTATGGGAAAAAGGCAAAACAAGTCTGAGTTATCAGTTCAAACTATCAGATTGGATAGTATGACAGAAAAGTAAAATGAAAATGTGGGAGAATTGCAACATTAATGTATTGGTGCAGTTGTGAATTGATCCAACCATTCTGGAGAGTGATTTGGAACTTTGTCCAAAGGACTATAAAACTGGACATATCTTTTGTTAAAGCAGTACATAGCAGTATTGGTCAAAGATAAAAAATATATATACATTCAAATTTTGCTGTGATAATATAAATGCTTTCCGGAACTCACAAGCTTAACAAATGTCATTCAATGTGAGGAAAAGGAGGATTTGGGGGAAAAGAAAGAAGGAATGAAGAAGAAGAAGAAGAAAAAAATAGCCAAACTTGCTTTTTTAGAATAGTCTGTCAATGTAGCAGATGATGAAGTTGGAGGAAACTTTATGAAAACCAGTCAAAGACAATGGAAAAGAGAAAAGGTGCCATTAATTCCACTGGGTAATAGTTTTTTTTTTTAATCCACATTTTTGCTGTCATATTATTTGCAAGTTATATTTAAAGATAGAATGTCTCTGAATATTTATGTACTGTGAAAGTTACTCCTCTTTTAGTAGTCACAAATGACTGCTCATCTGTCATTCAACTGGGGATAGACCAATATTCTTTTCTGGCTCTAAAAAAGCCTCACCAGAAATGTGAAAACTTCATTTTTTCAAGGGCACCCTGCCACAAAGTACCAAAGTGCAAACTGAATAATATTCTTAACAACTATGTTGGAATTTGCTCTGTTAAGTGAGGAGAAATCAAACAAGCAAAGAACAAATGTTTCACACATAAACACATTTACCTATTTATTCATTCCAGGCAAAATTGTATGTCTATCCTTTTATTTCCTAAGCACATTTGATGCTTTTTTCTTACTTTCTATACAGTTTTAGTCAGAATAAGAAAACATATAGATTTAGCTTCTAAGCTAATTTTGCCTCAGATTCTGAAATAATCGGAGATGAGTTATGCCTTGTCATTACTTGATAAAATTCAAACCTCCTTACTAAATAGTTTGTTTTATTGCTTATACATTCCTACAGCTAGAAATTCTACCTTTTACATGTCATAAATAAGTCAAATTTCTGACATATTTTCACATTTCACATGACCTTCTGACAGTTTCTGCTTTACTCAGAGTAAAGTTTTAGACATCTTCCTCTGCTCCTATATACACACATTCAATTGATTTATGTGTTTATAGTCGTTGTATTTATTTTTTAAATAATTTATAATTTGATTTTTAATCTTTCTGAAACTTCAATCATCTGAACTCTTTTGAGCACACTCATTTATTGTTTTGCAATTATGCTAAAAATATGTTTTGAAGAATTTCTAGGATGAAAAAATCAAAGAAAGAAATCAAATTCTACATACTTGAAAGGAAGATCCTGAGGCACAGAGCATGCTTCTTTTCAGGCGTGTTTTTACCTTGGGAAGGTTTACTGAGGAACTGAATTAAATATAATGGCAAATTGAGTTGTCATATCATACATTTTTGTTTTGTTTTGTTTTGTTTTATGCTTTGGTCCAGATTTGTGACTTAATAAATGTAGAGAATACCCATTGGGAAAAATAACTCCAGAAAATGCAGATTGGCCTCTCATATGTCACTTAAAATTTAGTAAGAGCTCACTTCAATAGAGTGCTTTAAATTATTTAAAGCACTACATATATTATTACTTTTTCTATCCACAACAAATTTGTTGTTTAGGCAACATTATTATATACGTTTTATACATGATGAATTGAATTTTACATAGTTTAAATGACTTGACCTTTGTCACAGAGAGTTGCTGATCAGCATTCAATTTCTTAAAAAAAATTTTTTTGTTAAATTTTAAGTTACAAACCACTCTCTCCTTCTTCACCCCATATTAGAGAAAAACACCATTTGAAATACAACCATATGAATATAAAATGAATGTATAAAATATATGTTTGTAAAACTATTATATTATATGTATATGTATAAATAACAGTTATTTGTCTGGATGTGGATAGCATCTTCCTTTATAGGTGTTTTCAAGTTAATTTGAGTGTTCATGATATTAAGAATAGCTTAGTCTTTCACAGTTACCTTTTTTTTTAAATTTTTTATTTAATAATTACATTAAATTGACACTCGTTTCTGTTCCGATTTTTTTTCCCCTCCCTCCCTCCACCCCCTCCCCTAGATGGCAAGCAGTCCTTTATATGTTGGATATGTTGCAGTATATCCTAGATACAATATATGTTTGCAGAACCGAACAGTTCTCTTGTTGCGTAGGGAGAATTGGATTCAGAAGGTATAAATAATCCGGGAAGAAAAACAAAAATGCAGATAGTTTACAGTCGTTTCCCAGTGTTCTTTCTTTGGGTGTAGCTGCTTTTGTCCGTCATTTATCAATTGAAACTCAGGTCTCTTTGTCAAAGAAATCCACTTCCATCAAAATATGTCCTCATACAATATCGTTGTCGAAGTGTATAATGATCTCCTGGTTCTGCTCATTTCACTTAGCATCAGCTCATGTAAGTCTCACCAGTCCTCTCTGTATTCATCCTGCTGGTCATTTCTTACAGAACAATAATATTCCATAACATTCATATACCACAATTTACCCAGCCATTCTCCAATTGATGGGCATCCATCACAGTTACCTTTTAAACAATATTGTTGTTACTATCACAAGGTTCTCTTGGTTCTGCTCATTTCACTCTATTATTTCATGCAAACTTTTTCTCATATATATATATATATATATATATATATATAATATATATATATATATAAAATCAACCAACTCATCATTTCTTACACAACATCATTCTTCTTTTTCAGAGGGCAGCAATGAGATCACAGTCTTGTGGTTAGTATACAGTGTGTTCAGCTGTAGTTTATAAATCCAAAATACATTTGGAAGACGAGCACAAGTTATGTAGAAGCAAACTGTCAGAATCTTTTAGATGCAGATGTATTTGGAAAATAATCTTGTACTTATTTTGTGCTAGAGTAATTCTGCTTTGCTCATGGAATATATCAGTATCTTTGACATAAGCATGTCATGCGAAAAAGTCATGTGCCAGGATCTCTCATGAATCACAATCAAAATTAAAATTCAGAGTCATTGAAAATATTCATACACTACTTCTGCTTGCTGTGTAAACAGTTGTATTCTGTGATATTTCCAAAAATAACTAGTCTTTTAGGTAAGTGTGTGTTTAGCATTAAAACTATATAGACACACCACTACACACACCTGTCAGATTGGCTAGAGTGACAGGAAAAGATAATGTGGAATGTTGGAGGGGATGTGGGAAAACAGAGACACTGATACATTATTGGTGGAATTGTGACTATATCCAATTCTGGAGAGCACTTTGGAACTATGGTCAAAAAGTTATCAAACTGTGCATACCCTTTGATCCAGCAGTGTTTCTACTGGGCTTATACCCCAAAGAAATACTAAAGAAGGGAAAGGGACCTGTATGTGCCAAAATGTTTGTGGCAGCCCTGTTTATAGTGGCTAGAAGCTGGAAAATGAATGGATGCCCATCAATTGGAGAATGGTTGAGTAAATTGTGGTATATGAACGTTATGGAATATTATTGTTCTGTAAGGAATGACCAGCAGGATGAATACAGAGAGGATTGGCGAGACTTACATGAACTGATGCTAAGTGAAATGAGCAGAACCAGGAGATCATTATATACCTCAACAATGATACTGTTTGAAGATGTACTCTGATGGAAGTGGATCTCTTCGATAAAGAGATCTAATTCAGTTTCAATTGATCAAAGATTGGCAGAAGCAGCTACACCCAAAGAAAGAACACTGGGAGATGAATATAAACTGCTTGCATTTTTGTTTTTCTTCCCGGGCTATTTATACCTCCTAAATTCAATTCTCCCTGTGCAACAAGAAAACTGTTCAGTTCTGCACACATATATTGTATCCAGAATATACTGTAATCTATTCAACATGTAAAGGATTGCTTGCCATCTGGGAGAGGAGGTGGAGGGAGGGAGGGGAAAAATCGGAACAGAAGTGAATGCAAGGGATAATGTTGTAAAAAATTACCCTGGCATGAGTTCTATCAATAAAAAGTTATTTAAAAAAAAAGACTATATAGACACACTTCTAAAGTTTTGCTCTCTGTGGTTGTGTTTGAATGCTTGTAGTTGAACTCAAGACAACTCAATGTTTGATACCTTTTTTGTTGCTGGAATCTTCTGAATCTTCCTAATACAATTTAAATGGAAGTGTTTCAGATTTCTGGCATGATACTGATAGAAAATTCAGATTTCACAGTCAAATAATAGTGAAATCAATACAGTAACTCTATAGATGTTCAGCTTGATATGAAGCTTTATATAGTTTCTCTCACACACTTTTTATTTAGAGTCCTCAAAAGGCTGAACTAGTTCTGACAGTGCATCCATCAACCTAATCATCTATGTGAACATTCCTAGAAAGTACCAATGGAGTGAAGCAAGACTGTGTGCTTCCTTGCATGCTTTTCAACATGGTTTCCAAAATATTTTCAGATATCTTCAATGAGGAAAAAAATATCACTGATATAGGACTGATGGAAAAGTACTAAACTTGGAAAAGCTGTAAGTCAAGATCACAGTGGAGGGTTAATTGGTACATGACTTTTGTTTGTGGATTATTGTGTTCTCAATGAAGCCTCTGGGAATCAGATGCAACACAATATGTATTGATTCTCTGCTATTTTTGCTAATTTTGACCTGACAATAAAAAAACAAGGAAATATATCTCCTCTTATACACTGGTAACACTAAATGAAAAATGTTTGAATGTTGTTAATAAGTTCACACAATATATTTCAGAAGTGGGTCTTCTTTATTCATTACAATTATACCTTTTATTTTTTTGGAGCAATTGGGTTTAAGTGACCTGTTCAGGCTAGATTTTAATTCAGATCCTTCTGACTGTGTGGCCAGTTCTCTAACCAATGTATCATGTAGCTATCCAGAGTCATTTTATTACAAGGCTGCTCTTTTATCCACTATGTTACATGACCTCATATATGTTAGGTACACATTGAACTAGATAGCCTTTAAATGTCTGTACAACTTGATATTTGGTGCCTTCTAAGATCACACATTTTGAAGGAGTGTTCCAATAGATGAAGCCAGACTTGACTGGCAATTAAGGCCTTGCAAAGCCTAGTGGCTATGTAAATCAAGTGCTGTGATTCCAGGGATGAAGGCAAGATGATGGAGTAAAGTCAGGAAGCTTCTCATGCTCTCCCTTCAGAAGCCACATGAAACCAAGCATCTGAACAGTCTGATGGAATAAAACCATCATTTAGTTTATGAAAGACTGAAAAAAAAATTCAAGAAAGGTTAGTCTCAGGGAAGAAGCCAAAATAATGGAGAGGACACACATTTCTTTCTGACCTTCTCCCACAACCCTCAGACTAAATAGCAAATCTAGTTTCTGAATTAATTCTGGACTGGCAGAATCCACAAATATTGGGAGTGTAACAAATTACCAACAGAAAATAATTTTGAAGATAGCCAGAAAGGGTCTGTTTCAATTGGCATGGAGGAGGCAGGCCAAGCACAAGCAGGCCTAATGCAGGCAGTACAGACTTGGGATAGTGTGGACTCCACATGGTGGAGAAGCTATGGGGAGGAATCTACAGCAGTGTTGGCTACTCTGCAAGCCAGTAGATCAACAGAGAAGTTACAAAACATCCAACACAAACACAAAGGGTAAATTCTGAACCCCAAAATGCCAAAATCCCCCAGGACCTGACCACATCCATCCAGAACTTAAAGTTAGTCAGCACAGCTGCTGCTGTTTGTAGAGGAAGCTTAGAAAATCTCCTTTGTGTTAAAAGCAGATTTCAACTTAAAAAAAATGATTAAAAACAAAAAGTAGCCTGACCATAGATAGTTTTTATGGTGAAAGAGAAGAACAAATTTCAAACCCTGAGGAGACTAAAAGCAGATCATCTTTAGATGAAGCCGAAAAAGCTGATATAAATTGGTCCCCACACAAGGCTCTTCTAGAATAAATTATAAAAGTTCTTAAAAGAAATCTAGAAGAAAAATGGGGAAAGAAAATAAGAACTTTGCAAGAGGGCTTAGAGAAGAAAATGCAGAAATTATCTGAAGAAAATTCATCGCAAAATAGACTTAGTGAAATGGAGAAAGCATATAACTAGTTAAAAACAGATTTGACAAAATGGAAAAAAAAAAAAAAAAAAAACAATTCCCTGAGAAACAGAAAGAAAATAACTTCTTAAAAACCGAATTTGTGAAATGGAAAAAAAAATCATAGAACAAAACAACTCATTTAAAAATTCAATTAGACAAATACAAAAAGAAGTTTTAAAAAATAATTGAAGAAAATAATTCAATAAAAATAAGAATTGAAGAAATGGCAATGAGACATCAAGAATCAGTCAAGCAACCCCCCCAAATATGAAAAAATATAAGAAAATGTAAATTACCTACTTGGGAAAACAACTAAACTGGAAGACAAATCTATGAGAAACAATTTAAGGATTATTGAACTTCCTGAAAACCATGATAAAAAGAAAAAGATCCTAGACATTATTTTTAAGGAAATCATCAAAGAGAACTCCCCTGATGTCATAGAATCAGAAGGTAAAATAGACATTGAAAGAAACTCCAAGGAATATTGTGACTAAATTTCAGAATTATCGGGCCAAGGGAAAAATATTGCAATCAACCAGGAAAACAAAAACAAAACAAAACAAAATAAAACAACAAGCAAACAAACAAACAACAACAACAAAAACAAAAACAAAAAGCAATTCAAATATTGAGGAATCACAATAAGGATTACCCAAGAGGTAGCAGCTTCCACCTTAAAGGACCAAAGGGTTTGGAATTTGATATCCTGAAAGGCAAAGGAACTTGGAATGTAGCCAAGAATAAACTATCCCTCTAAATTGAGCATTTTCTTTTAAGGAAGAAGATGGACATTCAACAAAACATGTGAATTGCATTTATTTCTGATGAAAAGACCAAAGCTGAATAAAAAATTTGATAAAACTGAAGAGAAACATAAAAGGTAATAAGAAAAGAACCCTTGAGAACTGTATCTCTGTTATAGGTATACTTAGATAGTGTATGTATACTATTATAATGTAATGGGAAGTTAAAATGGGGTAAAGTGTGTCACTTGAAGATGTCAAAAATATTTTAAAAATCTATTATAATTAAGGAGAAACGGGGAGTGATGTGATCATGGTTTAAACCTTAATCTAATCAAATTTGGCTCAAAGAAGGAATATCATACATACTTAGTTTGAAATAGAAACTTCTCTCAAACTACAAGTAGGAAAAGAAAAGGGAAAGGAAACAGAGAGGCAAATATCAGGGATAACCAAAGGAGAAAGGTAAAGGAATCATAAAGGGGAAAGGTGCTGAATTAATGGAAGATAATGGAGATAATAGAAGAAAAACACTGGTGAGTAGGGAAAAGAGAACGGAAGAGACAAAAATATAGGATAAATAAGATGTCTTGAAATACAGTCATTCATTTATCAATGTGAAAGGGATGAACTCTCTCATAAAACAGAATCAGATAGCATATTGTACTAAAAGCCAGAATCCTACAATATGCTGTTTTCAAGAAACACATTTAAAGCAAAGTGATACAAACAGCGTAAAGGTAAAACATTGGAGGAAAATCTATTATGCTTTAAGTAATGTAAAAAAAAAAAAAAAAAAAAAAAAAAAAAAAAAAAAAAAAAAGCAGAGGTAGTGATCCTGATCTCAGATCAAGTTAAAGCAAAAAGTTATGTAATTAAAGGAAATAAGGAAATAAACTACATCATGATAAAGGGTACAATAGATAATGATGTAATATCAAGTTTAGTAACTTGTATTTACCAAGGGCATGGTATCCAAATTCTTAAAAGTTAGGAGTTGAATGAAGAAATAGACAACAAAATTATACTAATGATGATCCTCAATTTTGCTCTCAGAATTAGTGCTAAGGAATTGGACACTGGATGAATCATTTGAGGAATAACAAGTTATGTTATATGAATGTAATTGAATATTACATTCATTCTCATTCTATATTACATATAGAAAAATATTATTGTTCTATAAGAAATTATTGTTCTATATGAAATGATCAGAAGAATTATTTCAGAAAGAACTGGAGAAACTCACATGAACTGTTACTTAGTGAGATGAGTAGAACCAATAAAACATTATACATAGCAACAAGAAGAATTGTGATGATCAATTGTGATAGATGTGGCTCTTTTTAACATTGAGGTGATTCAGACCAGTTCTAATAGCCTTATGATAAGGCCATCTGCATCCAGAAAGAGTACTGTGTGGACAGAATATGGACCACAACATAGTTTTACATCTTTTTTTGTTATTGTTGGCTTCCTTTTATTCTCTCACTGTATTTTGTTTTTACTTTTTGATCTTTTTCTTGTGCAGCATGTTAAATGTTAAAATATTTTTGGAAGAATTGCATGTATTTAACCTATAATAGATTACTAGCTATCTGGGGGGAAGGGGGTTGGAAGAAAGGAGGGGAAAAATTGGAACTCAAGGTTTTGCTACGATAAAAGTTAAAAAATATATATTTATATATATATTGAAAATAAAAGACTATTATCAAAAATGAAAATAAATCCAGGAGCAATTATTTTAAAATAATGGGAATACCTGAAAGACATGTTAAAAAAGGAGACATCATCTTTAAAAATATTACCAAGGAAACCTGACCTGATATTCCAGAACCAGAGGGGAAAATAGATATTGAAACAAATCCTTAATACCTATTTGAAAGAGCTCTCAAGCTGAAAACTTTAGGGAATATTATAGCCAAATTTACAAACTCCCAAGTAAAAGGGAAAATACTGCAAGAAATAACTCAAGTATAATGGAACCATATTAAGGATAATACAAGACTTGGAAGCTTCTACTTAAAGGAATGGGGAACTTGGAAATGTAGTTCTGGAGGGCAAAGAAGCTAGGATTACAACTAAGAAGCACCTATACAGTCAAAGTGTACATAATCCTTCAGGGAAAAATAGAATTTCAATGAAATAAAAAAACTTTCAAGCATTCTTACTGAACAGACCAGAGATAAATAGAAAAATTGACTTTCACAAACAATAATCTAGAGATGCTTAAGGAGGTAACCAGGAAAGGAAAACATAAGGGACTTAATAATGTTAAACTGTTTAGATTGGTACATAGGAAAAAAATTACTTTCGATTTGTAATGATTTTCTTATTGTTAGAGAATTTTAGGGGGTGGGGCCAAGATGGCAGAGAGGACACACATTTCTTTCCGATCTTGTCCCACTTCACTCAAACTAATTATCAAATCCAGTCTCTGAATTAGCTTTGGACTAGCAGAACCCACAAATATTGGGAGCGTAGTAAATTGCCAACAGAAGATAATTTTCAAGCTCTCCAGAAAACGTCTGTTTCAATGGGGTATGGAGGGAGGCAGGCCAAGCGCAAACAGGCTGAGCACAGAGGCACCCTACAGACAGAGCAGTTGGGATTCTGTGTGGTAGAGAATATACAAGGAGGAATCTACAGTAGTGCTGGGTACTGTACCCTGATTACATGCCAGTAGATTAGCAGAGAAATTATAAAACATCCTTCACAAACCCAAAAGGTGAACACTGAACCCCAAAATGCCAGAATTTCACAGGAACTGGGCATGCCTACCCTGTACTGGATGTCCTTAAGCACTGACCCAGTACAGTCCCTGTTGCTTGTAGAGGAAGCTTAGACAATTCTCCTTTCCCTAAAAGCAATTCTCAACTTTTTTTTTTTTAATGAGTTAAAAAAAAGGAGTGGACCAAAGATGGTGAAGACAACACATGCTTCCTTCTGACCTTCTCTATAATCCTCACACTAATTATAAAATCCAGCCCCTGAATTAGTTCTGAACCAGCAGAACTCACAAATATTGGGAGTGAAGAAACAAACATAGAAGATAATTTTGAAAATCACCAGAAAATGTGATTGTGCAGAAACTGGGGAGGGGGGCGGGAGGAGAGAAAGGGGGAAGACAGCAAAGCACAAGCAGCTGATAACAAAAGCTACTGCAGAGAACACAATCAGAAGCCTGGATAGTGCAGACTCTGGGTGCCAGCGAATCTATGGGATAGAATCTAAAGGAATTTACAGCAGTGTTGGCCACTCTGCCCTGGTTGCAAGCCAGTAGATCAGCAGAGAAATCATAAAACATCCAACACAAACACAAAAGGTAAATAGTGAACCTAAAACACCAGAATCTCATGGGACCTGGCCATGCCCATCCAGCACCGGGAGTGAATGATCATGGCACAGCAAGGAATATAAAAGAAGTTCATGAAAAATATGCAAAGGAAGGAAGCCCAATTTTGCCAGATTTGAATTATTATAATGCAGTTATTATCAAAATTATCTGATATAAATATATATGTATGTATTACATGCATGTATATATGTGTGTATACACACACATACACACACACACACACATATATATATATATACAGGTTTCTGTATTCATGTGCATATACAGATATGTATATATTTGTGTGAGTCTGTTGATGGGTATGAACTTGTATATGTATATGAGTGTGTACTTGTACTTATATGTATATATCTATTACATATATCTGTGCTTAGCTATACCCTACTTGGGGGAGGTGAGATGAATAAAAGAATAAAGTAAAAAAAAAAAAAAAAGAACACAGCAGAGAACAAAGAATAAGGAAGCAAAGAAAAGATGGGCATTCATGAATATATATATATATATATATATATATATGTTTACTATTATGCATCTTTTCTTGAACTGGGAATTTGTTGTATATTTTGAATGCTCCCTTATGTTCTGCTGGTCACATGACAATGTTCTTTTGTATTTTGTGTTTTATTGTGTTTTATCTATTATTTTTTTTAAATTTTCAATGTTGTTTTTTAAATTTTTAATAAACAGAATTTTTTAAAAATAATGATAGATATGTTGAATAGTTTAGTTATGCAAGACAGAATAGTAAGTGATTGTAGTAATATATACTTTAGTTTGTATGATAAGAATTCATCACTTGGCAAAAACCTCTAGAAAAATTAGAAAATAAAACAGAAACTAGGTATTCACATCATATTATTATCTTTATTGAAGAAAAAAAAAAACATTTACATTATTCAGATTAAAGTTTGATAAATAAAAGCAATTAGGAAAGCAAGATAAAGTTGACCTATCAGATATGTGGAATGAGAACGAATTTATGACCCAACGTGCTTTAAGGGAACAAATAACATTTTTCTTTTCTTCAACATGTAATCTCCTATGCTCTCAAGTGTTTTTATTAGGAATGGATGTTGGATTTTATCAAATGCTTTTTCCGCATCTATTGAGATGATCATATGGTTTTTGTTTGTTTGGTTATTGATATAGTCAATTATGCTACTAGTTTTCCTAATATTGAACCAGCCCTACATTCCTGGTATAAATCCTACTTGGTCATAGTGTATTATCCTGGTGATGATTTTCTGTAATCTTTTTGCTAATATTTTATTTAAGATTTTAGCATCAATATTCATTAGGGAGATTGGTCTATAATTTTCTTTCTCTGTTTTCAGCCTACCTGGTTTAGGTATCAGTACCATGTCTGTGTCATAAAAGGAGTTTGGTAGGACTCCTTCAAGCCCTATTTTTTCAAATAGTTTATTTAGCATTGGAGTTAATTGTTCTTTAAATGTTTGGTAGAATTCACATGTAAATCCATCTGGTCCTGGGGATTTTTTCTTAGGGAGTTGATTGATAGTTTGTTCTATTTCTTTTTCTGAGATGGGACTGTTTAGGATATTTACTTCTTCCTCTGTTAGTTTGGGCAAGCTATATTTTTGGAGGTATTTTTCTATTTCATTTAAGTTGTCGAATTTATTGGCATAAAGTTGGGCAAAGTAACTCCTAATTATTGCTCTAATTTCCTCTTCGTTAGTGGCGAGTTCTCCCTTTTCATTTTTAAGACTAACAATTTGATTTTCCTCTTTCCTTTTTTTTAATCAGATTTACTAAGGGTTTGTCTATTTTGTTGGTTTTTTCATAGAACCAACTCTTAGTTTTATTAATCAATTCAATAGTTTTTTTACTTTCAATTTTATTGATCTCACCTTTTATTTTTAGAATTTCAAGTTTAGTGTTTGACTGGGGGTTTTTAATTTGTTCCTTTTCTAGCATTTTTAATTGCAAACCCAATTCATTGATCTTCTCTTTCTCTATTTTATTCAAATAGGCCTCTAGAGATATGAAATTTCCCCTATCTGCATTTTTGTTTTTCTTCCCGGGTTATTTATAGCTTCTGAATCCAATTCTCCCTATGCAACAAGAGAACTGTTCGGTTCTGCAAACATATATTGTATCTAGGATATACTGCAACATATCTAACATATAAAGGACTGCTTGCCATCTAGGGGAGGGGGTGGAGGGAAGGAGGGGAAAAAAATTGGAACAGAAACGAGTTCAAAGGATAATGTTGTAAAAAAAAAAAAAATTACCTGTTGGAATCCTTACTAACTGCTAACTAATTAGAGTTGATCTAATCTTACAAGAAGATGTTTTGGGTAGAACCTGAAACAAGGTACTAAGTAGAACTAATTAATACAAGGCTTGTGTTCACACCTTTACTCACTGGAGTTCAATGAGTTCATACCTCCCTTGAAGCTCTTTGGGCCAGAGAGCACTATGGGAGAAAACCCATAATCCCTCTCTCTGGAAGGAGCATAAATAGGCCAATGGGCCAGTCGAAGAGGTTCTTCAGAGGAAGATGCTACAAGTCGAGATTTCACGGGAATGACTTGAAGAATGGAGCTGGCTGGAGGCTGAAGAAAGCAGAGGCAGAAGCAAAGGACAAAAGCAGCAAGAGCTCTTGGAACCAAGCAGAGAGATAGGCCTCTAAGCTAACCGGGCTATATTGGAGATAATAAAAGATCTGAAATTTTATCACCTGGTTGCTTTTTGAGAAGAAAAAGCTCACCACATTTTGGTGCCCAAACAAGGACCGATTCAGATCCATCTGAACTAGATCACCACAATTACCCTGGCTTGGATTCTGTCAATATAAAGTAATTATTAAATAAAAATTAAAAACAAAAAACAAAAAACATGTAATCTCAGCCTTGCTTCCTTGATGCTATCCCTATTTCTGATTTTTGCTCTTTCCAATAACCTGGCTTTTACAATCACTTCAACTCCAATGGCATTAATCTACAATTTACTCCAGGCAATACTGAATTTCACCATCATCCACAATTGCTTCAAATTCAAGAACTTTACCTGTGACAATTTCTTAATATCCCAATTTTTCTGTTTCCTTATTACAATTCAATTCATTCTTCAGTCACAACTATATTTTCAATCTGGTGATCTATTTCTCTTATCTTAGTCCATGAGTTTATAAAAAGATTCACTTTTCTTTTTCTTTAATATAAACAATGTAATCAGCTAAGTTGATTATATTTTCACACACATGCAATAGTCATTTATCCCTTTATTTCTATTGGCATACCAATGTGCAATCACATCGTTTTCTTTGATTCTGCTATTGAGCTACATAAGTTACTAGAAAAAAAATTAAAAAGCAATTAAATATAAGGAATTTTCATGACATTTCTAAACACTGTTGGAGTAATAATTTCACACAATACTTTTAGATTATTTCTAGTTAACTCCCTATTTTGTTGTTTACAACAACTGTTCCAAAATGTTTAGACTTTATTTGAACCATTCCCTGTTTGGGGATTCTCTGAAAATAGTCTAATCTCACTGTCCTAGAAAACTCAAGAACTGAAATGAAAACTGAAATGAAAAACTATGGTCTCCCTCCTTTTTAATTTCACAATTTCTTGTACAATATACACTTGAGTAATGCTTATGTCTAACAGTAGCTTAGTTCAAGATTCACTTTTACAGATTTGTCATCAGCTTCCTCTTCTACTTCCTCCATTAAATCTTAGCTTGTTAATTAGTAGTAATTTATTAATTAGCACTGATGCACACCCTTTTTGGTTTAAAAAGTGTTGTGTAACTACTATAGGAGGTAGGTTCTATTAAGAATTCTCATTTTTACAATTTAAAAAATTTGATATAGATAGCAATTAGGTGACTTGTCCAATGATAAACAGCTAATAAGTGTCTGAGGTGAAGTTTTACCTTAAATCATCTTGTTTGTACATTCAGGCTCTATCCCTTGCCACTTTATTGTCTCTCTCTCTCTCTCTCTTTTTTTTTTTTTTTGGTCTACATAAAAACACATTATAGTTTTCTTTCTTCATTTCAATGGGAAAAAATATTTTATATGTTATATACTTCTCTCAAATATTATAGTGATCTTCCTAATTGTCACTCAAATATATTGAAATAAAATATTGCACTCATCCATTTCTTTATCACATTATCCTCAAATCACTGGAATATGAACTTTCTCATCACTATTGTATAATTCAGTTTGACACAATGGTTAGAGTTCTGGTCTTAATGCAACATATCTAACATATAAAGGACTGCTTGCCATCTAGGGGAGGGGGTGGAGGGAAGGAGGGGAAAAAAATTGGAACAGAAACGAGTTCAAAGGATAATGTTGTAAAAAAAAAAAAAATTACCTGTTGGAATCCTTACTAACTGCTAACTAATTAGAGTTGATCTAATCTTACAAGAAGATGTTTTGGGTAGAACCTGAAACAAGGTACTAAGTAGAACTAATTAATACAAGGCTTGTGTTCACACCTTTACTCACTGGAGTTCAATGAGTTCATACCTCCCTTGAAGCTCTTTGGGCCAGAGAGCACTATGGGAGAAAACCCATAATCCCTCTCTCTGGAAGGAGCATAAATAGGCCAATGGGCCAGTCGAAGGGGTTCTTCAGAGGAAGAAGCTACAAGTCGAGATTTCACCGGAATGACTTGAAGACTGGAGCTGGCTGGAGGCTGAAGAAAGCAGAGGCAGAAGCAAAGGACAAAAGCAGCAAGAGCTCTTGGAACCAAGCAGAGAGATAGGCCTCTAAGCTAACCGGGCTATATTGGAGATAATAAAAGATCTGAAATTTTATCACCTGGTTGCTTTTTGAGAAGAAAAAGCTCACCACATTTTGGTGCCCAAACAAGGACCGATTCAGATCCATCTGAACTAGATCACCACAATTACCCTGGCTTGGATTCTGTCAATATAAAGTAATTATTAAATAAAAATTAAAAACAAAAAACAAAAAACATGTAATCTCAGCCTTGCTTCCTTGATGCTATCCCTATTTCTGATTTTTGCTCTTTCCAATAACCTGGCTTTTACAATCACTTCAACTCCAATGGCATTAATCTACAATTTACTCCAGGCAATACTGAATTTCACCATCATCCACAATTGCTTCAAATTCAAGAACTTTACCTGTGACAATTTCTTAATATCCCAATTTTTCTGTTTCCTTATTACAATTCAATTCATTTTTCAGTCACAACTATATTTTCAATCTGGTGATCTATTTCTCTTATCTTAGTCCATGAGTTTATTAACAGATCCACTTTTCTTTTTCTTTAATATAAACAATGTAATCAGCTAAGTTGATTATATTTTCACACACATGCAATAGTCATTTATCCCTTTATTTCTATTGGCATACCAATGTGCAATCACATCGTTTTCTTTGATTCTGCTATTGAGCTACATAAGTTACTAGAAAAAAAATTAAAAAGCAATTAAATATAAGGAACTTTCATGACATTTCTAAACACTGTTGGAGTAATAATTTCACACAATACTTTTAGATTATTTCTAGTTAACTCCCTATTTTGTTGTTTACAACAACTGTTCCAAAATGTTTAGACTTTATTTGAACCATTCCCTGTTTGGGGATTCTCTGAAAATAGTCTAATCTCACTGTCCTAGAAAACTCAAGAACTGAAATGAAAACTGAAATGAAAAACTATGGTCTCCCTCCTTTTTAATTTCACAATTTCTTGTACAATATACACTTGAGTAATGCTTATGTCTAACAGTAGCTTAGTTCAAGATTCACTTTTACAGATTTGTCATCAGCTTCCTCTTCTACTTCCTCCATTAAATCTTAGCTTGTTAATTAGTAGTAATTTATTAATTAGCACTGATGCACACCCTTTTTGGTTTAAAAAGTGTTGTGTAACTACTATAGGAGGTAGGTTCTATTAAGAATTCTCATTTTTACAATTTAAAAAATTTGATATAGATAGCAATTAGGTGACTTGTCCAATGATAAACAGCTAATAAGTGTCTGAGGTGAAGTTTTACCTTAAATCATCTTGTTTGTACATTCAGGCTCTATCCCTTGCCACTTTATTGTCTCTCTCTCTCTCTCTCTCTCTTTTTTTTTTTTTTTGGTCTACATAAAAACACATTATAGTTTTCTTTCTTCATTTCAATGGGAAAAAATATTTTATATGTTATATACTTCTCTCAAATATTATAGTGATCTTCCTAATTGTCACTCAAATATATTGAAATAAAATATTGCACTCATCCATTTCTTTATCACATTATCCTCAAATCACTGGAATATGAACTTTCTCATCACTATTGTATAATTCAGTTTGACACAATGGTTAGAGTTCTGGTCTTAATGCAGGAGATTTTTTTCATCTGGGTGTTCTATATTCTAATAAAAGTAGAGGTACAATCCAATCATTATCAAACACCATTGAAAAAATAGTTTTTTCTGAAGTCAGCAATGACCTAGAAGTTATTAAATAACTTCTATTTTTGATAGAAATTCGTTCTATCAATGATAGAACAGTTCTATTTTTTATCCTAAATCCTTAATTTTTCTTTACCTCAACTGCTTTGCATTGTTTTGAAACAAGATTGAAAAATAGAAAACTTATTGTGTGTGGATTTAAATGGTAGATTCACACAACTATCTTGACAAAAGATATTTGAAAATGCAAAAGTTGGGGACAGCATAGAGGGTACAGCACTGTCCTGAATTCAGGAGGACCTGAATTCAAATCTAGCCTCAGATGCTTAACACTTACTAGCAGTGTGATCCTAGGCAAGTCATTTAGCTCCAATTGCCTTGCAAAAAATAAAATGCAAAAGTTGCTTCCTTTATTTGAGTTTTAATTTCTGAATTTGGAAAAATATTAGGTAAGAAATTTGTTTTATATGCTTCATCTGATTGTTGTGGAGGAAAATACTTTCTACAGATGAAACAGAAAAACAGAAAAATCAAACAGAAAAATATCAGTGTTATTACTATATTTGATCATTCCTTCATCAAAAATTTCTCTCCTTAACTTCCATAATATCAAATTAACAATTTTTTTATCTTTTCCTTCAATATTGTTTTAAAAATCATTAGCCACTCTTCCCTGCCTTGCCTCTTGAATTAGTTGTCTAATTTTTAATGAAATTATTCTGAACCTCCTTTAAGTTAGCTTTTACTAAAAGCTTCTATAAATATAACTTCAAATCAGTTTCAAAAGATATTTGGATTCTTAATCACCTTTTATTGGATTTCTATACCTGCATTTCAAATTGACTTGTAGATATCCAAGTGGATAACCTTATAGCACTTCAAATTCAATATGTGAAACAACAGTTATTATTGAAACTTTCTTAGTTTAACAACTTCAATTCAACAAGTATTTGGTAATAATCAAGTGAAAGTTATTGTTCTAACCCAAAGTCAAAGGTATTGTTATTTTATCTTTATTCATATAACTAGTTATACCAAATATGCTGAAAAAAATAATGATCATTTCTTAACTCATCACAAGCAAATACTGTAAATTCTACACATGCAGTATTTCACACATCTTCCCAATACTCTTTACTTCCCTTTCCTCCATAGTCACCTGAGGCCTCATTAAATCTTTTTAAAATTCACAATATTTTATTGCTAACCATCATCTGACCCTCTGGAGAGTTACAATATTTTTGCTCATGGAAGGTCTTGAATTAATTTTGCTGGTTGCTGACTGATGAAGGTGGTGGTTGCTGAAGGTTGAGATGGCTATTACAATTTATAAACACACACATAACACACACACACACGTAATTGCAAGTAAAAACAATTTTGACTTTAGTATTTTTTTTTAATTTTAAATGCCATATTCTCTTCCTCTTTCCCTCTTTTCTCCATTTTTGAGAAAATAAACAACTTGGCAAAAGTTACACACACACACACACATACACACACACACATATATATATGTTAGTTATATTGTAAAAGAAAATACAGACCAAAAATATAAAGTTTAATAAAGCATATTTCATTTTCACTCTATCTCCAATAATATTTTTTCTCTGAAGATGGATAATAATTCTCATCAAAAGCCCTTCCCAATTGTCATTGTGTTTCTGAGAAAAGCTAAATCAGTCATTACTGATACTTGTACAATGTTGTGGTTACTGGGCAAAATGTTTTTCCAGTTCCACTCACTTTATTTTGAATCGGTTCATAAAGATGTTACCATGTTTTGTTTTGTTTTGTTTTTCTGAAAGTGTGCTGCTAATAATTTCTAAAATAATAATATTTCATCATAATAATATACAACTTTTTCAGTCATTCCCCCAATTTATGACCATGCCTCCAATTTCTAATCCTTTGCCACCATAAAAACAAAACAAAACAAACTGCATAAACATTTTTCTATACATAATAGTTGCCTAAGTGGATATGATCTTGATCACAATTCAGAGGAAAAATACCCTTAACCAGAAAAATAAGTTCAAGTCATATTTTGGTTATCAGAAAAATATGGATCTTGTAGGAAACATTTATATATTTCAGAGCCAAGGTTTGTGAAATTCTTGTTTATCAGATAAACAAAAGATTCTTTTAAAAAATTTAAATATCAACCTCCATGAAAAGCATAATGCTATCAGCTAGTGTCTCATATATAATAATTTATGATACATAAATAGAAGTCTCTTGTGTATTAATTTAATTTGATGTAAACAACTATATTAAATCTCTTATTTAAAATGGATATCTTTTCAGAAGGAGAATTGTTAATATTTGTTGAGCAGACTATTGACCAAATCCAAATAGAATATTTGCTTTGGAAGCTTTTCCCAGAATTCTCAGAGTAGAGGAATAGTGGTCCAAAGTTTCCTTGAAAAATCCTCATAGAATAGGCTACTAGTAAATGTTTAACAAAAAGCCTCTCTGGAAGAAAAAAAAAATAGAAGTGAAAAACTTTTAAATTAAATTGAATCATTATCATTAAAATGTTCTTCATCACATTCTCAAGTCTAGACAATCAACAACAATAACTCAATCTCTAATTTGTAGCATTTGAATCAAAAGCTTGTTATCCTAAATAGGAAATGGCACTCCCTTAGCACTTAAAAAAATAGAACATTAGAAATAAATATATTATTCATAAGAAACTTTATCAAATTTTTAAATTTAATTTTATTATTTATTTTTATTAACTTTATTTTTTTGTGGTGGCAAATTTGATTTATTAAATAAATAAGTGGAAGAAAAATTATCAAGTTGAGATTCTTTTTCTTTATTCCCCT
This sequence comes from Antechinus flavipes, assembly GCF_016432865.1. NCBI lineage: Eukaryota > Metazoa > Chordata > Mammalia > Dasyuromorphia > Dasyuridae > Antechinus > Antechinus flavipes. The sequence goes on from NC_067398.1 coordinate 604,110,745, forward strand.
ATCTTTTTGGAGTTGTTTTTGGAGTATGCCAAACTGAATATAATTTGATTTTCTATGTGATCAACAAAATATACCCAGAACACTAATGATTGCTGAACTCAGATGTAAAAGGTCCATATTCAGTAAATTCTCCAGCATAAGTATTGTTTTTTTTTTAATTTAATTTGTTATTTTTAAAAATATAAAATAGTTTCTATTCCTTGTTTCTGCTTTCTCACCCTCTATGATACTATAATTCTATCTTTCCTTCCTTCCTTGACCCAAGAACAATTTTTGTGCTAGTGGTAAGCTCTACTCCTGAAGTTATCTGACAGCCAATCCAGGTAATTATGATCTAGGTATCCAGATCAAGCAGGAACAGCTATCATTGAGAATAATAAATCATTGCTAAAAAAGGCTAACAGTGAAAAAGAAATCAGGATAAAACCATATGTTTCATTTAGCTTAATCTCTCTTTGTATTTTTCTGTTCCTTTCTTTTCTGTTTATTTTTTCATGACAGCCAAATAGGGTACAAATTTCCTCTATTGCCTCTATTTCTTACTTTATTAAAAAAAAAAAAAAACAAAACTTTTTGAACTATTCTTCCATGTCCTGGAACAATCTATATTGTTTCTCCAAAGATTTATTTTTTTTCTTCTGAGTTTGCATTTTAATCTTTATTGTCATCTTTGTAACTTTCTATGCTTAGAATATTTTTCCTGCTGGATGCTCATTTCCCAAATATTTTCTTAACTTTTAACTTTATGCAAAAGTTGGGTTCTGCTTCTAGAGTAGAGAGGTAATTTTCTCAAGCTTCAGGTTTTTTGAACAGCTATTTTCAGAGATAATTCAGAAGACTTGTAATTTTTCAGATCTTCTAAAGTGGTATATATAGAGAAAAGTGTTTAGTACTCCCCTATACAGTGTATTACTCTATGAGTGACCACAAGGACTCTTTCCAATTCTACATCTATAACCAGAATCATTGCTTCCTTATGGCCAAAAATTTCCATGTGTTACTTCTTCACCTTGTTTTTGGGGGACACTTTTTAAAGTATGTCCTCACCCTTTCCCTATTGTCAGGAAAGAGACCCCTTTAATTTCCTTTTGACTAGTTGTCCAAAGCTCTTCTCATTTGTGGGATGAAAGGTACAAAAATCGACATTGATTTAGTTGCTTGCTGTTATCTGGGTCCAGTCTATGCTGGCATACACTGCACTGGATTATATGCCACTCTCATGCTAGTACAACAGAATGTTCCTGCATCTCTAAAATAAAAAGGATGTCTTTAATTCAGTGTACAAACATGACTAGAGGGTTTACATTATCTTCATATAATTATATTTTTTCAGTTTTACTGGTAAAATATGTATCTTAGGAAATAGTTCTGTTTTGGAGATAATAGGGCACAAAGTCTTATTGTACAGTCAAGAATTTCCAAATGTAATTGCATTTTTTGAATTCACATGCTTTTCTACTTCCCTACATCCCAAATTTATGTGTGTGTGTGTGTGTGTGTGTGTGTGTGTGTGTGTGTGTGTGTGTGTATCTCAGGGGGTTAGAATATCTTTTTTAAAAAGGAGAGTAGGAGCTTGCTTATTATTTGTTTACATGACACAATGTGTCAGGAAGCTTAGGGAAATTCAACTTCCACTAAATATCTAACAAATGAATAATAAAAATTTTAGTAAGTAATTTAAACATTCTCAAGTATATTTTATAGGATAAAATCATCTGGATAGAAAGCTCTTCATTTGAATGACGTGATAAAATAGCTTGTAAAATTTTCCAAAACATTAAAAATGAATATGTACTTATATACACTATACACATTACACTATTATTCTCTACTTTGCATTATAACAATTCAGCATTATTGCCTAATAAACTTTTTAAAATGTCAAATTGGGAAAATTAAATTAATCTTCACATGAATGAGGATAGGAAGGAGGAAGATGATTTGGAATAACTGAAGAAATGATAAAACAAAACAAAGCTCTTAACACAGTGAAGAAATATTATGGGGTTTGAGGGTCCCAAGATAAATCTTTAAAAGAAGGGATTAATTACAAAAGAAGTAAAACTATTATTCAAGAAGAGAAAATGGGAATCTTAGGAGTATTTAAAAGGACTAAAAAAGCAATTCAAGGTGGATATTAAAAGCTACAATTTTATTCCTTATGAGAAACTTACAGGAAGAATGTTCAAATGAGTTTGATCAAAAGTAAGAAAATGTTAATAAAGCAGAAAAGACCACACATACAAATAAGAGACCTTAACATATATATTCATATATGTATATATGCATACATGCTCACAATTCTAATAATTCTAATTCTAATTATACTTATACACTATATATTATACTATATATACAAATGTGTGTATGTATTTTTGTTAATATTGTAATAACTGTATAGTCAATAACTGAATAGTTATTCAAGCCTATGTACATGATTTGTCTCTTTCCTCCTCAATATACTTATCTGTTGGGTGTTTGTGAAAAAAAAATTTATATATGTATATATATATATATATATATATATATATATATATATATATATATATATATATATATATATATATATATACAACCATGCCTTAAATTCAGAACATGTTCAAATACTAGTAGTAACATTAATAACCAACAACAGAGATGATTATACTGATGACCAAAATTACAATTGTAATAAGTAGCATTTATAAAATGTCTATTATGTGCAATATACTGAGTTAATAACTTTAGAAATATTTTATTCTCATCACAAATCTTGCAGGTAGATGATATTATTATTCTTATTTTACAGTTAAGGACTGAAGCAAATAGAGGTTAAATAACTTAGGGACAAACAACTACTAAAAAAACTAAAGCTGGATTTGACCTTAGGGTTTTTTTCCCAAAATCTAGTCTAGCAATCTATTGTGTCACCTATCTGCTCTTAATGAAATGAAAAAGCCTTTTGTTTGACTGCTTATCCTTGGCTAAGTATTCATACATCGGGGACAAACAGAACAAATTGATCTTCTCTTCCTGTCAGTTTTTAGCAAGGCAAGGATAAATCTGCTCTTAACCTCAAACTACAGAAGCATAACCCCAGAACCTCTCAGGATAATCCCCAGATATCTGAGAGAAGCAATAGCCTTGATTTGGCTACTGGATCATTCTGCACAGGTGTGGTTAAGTAGAGATGCTCGAAAGGGTGTGTTACAAATGAGATTTTATTACACATATATTAAGGTGCTTCAACATTCTTGTGGCACACTAAAATGTTTCCCACCACAAACTATCTTTGATTCCCTAGTTTATACTATCTAGTACAGAAAATACTTTTACAGCTTTTTAAAAAATTTTATTTTGACTCTAAGTTTAGAACAGTCAGTTTCAGCTTTATGTTGTGCTTCCTTGGAAGTAAGATAAGTTGTGTATCTACATGCATGTGATCATTATGCATCATTATCATGATCACCATGATCGATATTTTTATTATTATTATTTTTGCTTTTAATTAGAGTGACACTGCTCACATTATTGTGATATCCTTTTGTATTGAAAGCTCTTTGGATACATTTTTTTTGCTTGCTGTTGACCAAGAAAATTTGAGTTAGAAGTTTCTAGGTTAGTTGCCACAGTCAAATAGATTGTATAATGGATAGATCACTGAATTTGTATTCATTAAGATGAGTTCTAATCCAGCTTCAAATACTTATTAGCTATGTGACATTGGGCAACTTATTGACCCTCTCTCTGCCTCAGCTTTCCTAACTGTGAAATGGGGATAATATCTCTTGCTTCACAAGGATATTGCCAAGATTCAAAAGATATAACATATGTAAAGTATTTAGCATAGTGCCTACTATATAGGAGAAACTATTTAAGAGCTTATTATCTCCCCCTTTCCCAAATAAGCAATCAACATGAAATTCTGAATCTCTTTTGGGAGCCTCACAATCATTTGGGGCTTTTTGATTCTTTTCTTTTTCTTGAACTGAAATTGTTTGTTTAATTGTTATGTTAGTTTGAAATTATCTTTGCATTTCCCTGGAAATGAGAGAAATATATTAGAAAAATTTTGGCATGATGAATGTAAAGATAGCCAGGGATTTTGTTTGAACCTCCATCTAGATTCCTTATGCGTTTCATGGATCTCTGGAGGAATTTGAATGCCCCAGATTATTCCATGTTACCAACTACAAGTTGCATTGTGGGAATGTTTTTAAACAGTCTCCAGAGGAAAAAATAGATTCCTCAGATAAATATCAACAAAAGAAAAAAAAAAAAAAGAAGATATAAGAAAGTGAGATTCCCCATATGATTTGATAGGTCTTTTGCTCCTCTTCTATTTTTTATTCTGTTTATTCTATTCTGCCTCCAAAATTTTCTCTTCCAGTATGACTCTTGACTTTTTTAAATAAAATCTCAACAACAAATGTCACATTTTGTCTCCTTCTTAGGGAAATAGACAATGAAAAATAAATAAAAGGGAAATTGGAGAGGGGGGCTGTTTTAGAAAAAGGCAGAAGGAAGGACAAAGAAGAAAGGAAAAGCAGAGAAAGGCAGGTAATGCTGATATTTGCAGACTGAGAGAGATAATGGTAATAAGAAAAACATTGATGAGGAGGAACAGAATGAAAGATAACAGAAAAGCATAAATAGGGGTAAAATAAGATAGAGGAAAATACACATTTAATAATCATAACTTTGAAGGTAAATGGGATAAAATCTTTCACAAAATAAAATAAGACAGAAAGGTACTTTAAAGCCTAGAATCCTAAAATATGTTGTTTACTAGAAACACATTTTAAATGGAGAAATACACACTGAGTAATGGTACAAGACTGGAGCAGGAAAGGAAATCTGAAGGGGAAAAAAAAGCAGGAGTTGCAATCCTAGTTTAACACAAGGAAAAAACAAAAATAAATATAATTAAAACAGGAAAGGAAGGAAATTACATCTTAGTAATAGTACCATAGACAATGAAGGACTATGAAAACTGGACACATAAGAACCAAGAAGTATAACACCCACATTCTTAGAGAAGTTAAGATGAGTTATAGGAAGAAATAAACAGAAAAACTATACTTGTTAGAGACTTTAAATTTCACCTTTCAGATTTGGATAAAATATAATTAAAAGGAAATAAGAAAGAAATTAAGGAAATAATTTTTTGGAAAACTTGGTTGTTAGGAGACATCTGGAGAAAAAGGAATGGTGATAAAAAGGCATATATATGTATGTATATATGTATATATTTCCTCCCATGGTATATGGCACCTATCTCCAACTTGACCAAATAAAGGAAAAAGCAACTGACAATCAAATGTTTAAAGGTTAAATATTAAATGCATCCTTTTCAGATTACGATGCATTGAAAAATGGATGTATGAAAGGGCCATGGAATGATATATTAAAGTAAATAATCTAATCTTAGAAAATGCATGGATTAAAAAAAAATCATAAAAACAATCAACAATTTCAATAAAGAAAATAATAAAAAGAGACAATATACAAAAATTTATAGTATGCAATTAAATAGTAATTCAGAGAAATTTTATATCTCTAAATTCAGGAATAAAAGAGAACACATCAAATTATTTGGCTTGGAACTTGGAAAGCTCGGTTAGAAAAATTTTAATCTCTAATTAAACATGAAATTAGAAAGTCTGAAAATCAATAGAGTAATAAATTTGAAAGTAAGAAAACTTTAAACTCATAAATCACACCAGGTTTTATAAAAAAAATTTCTGTCTATACCTTTAGTAATTTAAGAGAAGAGAAGAAAATCACATTACCAATATCAAAAATGAAAAAGTTAATTTATCACCAAGGAAGAGAAAATTACAACAATTAGGAACTATTTTACAAAATTTACAGCAATAAATCAGAGAAACTTAATGAAATAAAGAAATATTTGCAAAAAATATAAATTGCCCAGGTTAACAGAAGAGAACATAAAGTACTAAAATAACCTAATTCTAGAAAAATAAATTGAACAAACCATAAATTAACTACTTAAGAAACACGCTCCATGGCTACATGTGAATTTGAACAAACATTTAAAGAAAAATTAATTCCAATAGTATACAGGTGAAAAAAGAGTACTGCCAAATTGTTTTCATGACACAAATATGGTGCTGTTACTTAAACAAGGAAGAGCCAAAACAGAAAAAGAAAATTATAGGACAATTCTCTTAATGAACGTTTTTTGCAAATTTTTTACAATAAAATATTACAAAGGAGATTGAGGGAATTTATCATAAGGATATATTTTTTCTCTTAATTAATTAATTTAGTATTTTCCTAGTTGCATTCCAAACAACTTTTTACATTGAATTTTAAAATTTTTGAGTTCTGGGTTCTCTCCATGATCCCTACACACAAATAAGAAATCAAATGTGAAGTTGGGCAAAACATTTCCATAAAAGTCAAGTTATGAAGGAAAACATAGATCTCCCATCCTTTTTTTTGTTTTTGTTTTTGTTATTTTATTTAATAATAACTTTATATTGACAGAATCCATACCAGGGTGATTTTATAACAACATTATCCCTTGCACTCACTTCTGTTTCGATTTTTCTCTTCTCTCCCTTCACCCCCTCCCCTAGATGGCAAGCAGTCCTATATATGTTAGATATGTTGCAGTATATCCTAGATATATTTTGCAGAACCGAACAGTTTTGTTGCACAGGGAGAATTGGATTCAGAAGGCAAAAATAACTCGGGAAGAAAATCAAAAATGCAAATAGTTCATATTCGTTGCTAGTGTTCTTTCTTTGGGTGTAGCTGCTTCTGTCCATCATTTATCCATTGAAACTCAGTTAGGTCTCTTTGTCAAAGAAATCCACTTCCATCAGAATACATCTTCATACAATATCGTTGTCGAAGTGTATAATGATCTCCTGGTTCTGCTCATTTCACTTAGCATCAGTTCACATAGGTCTCTTCAAGCCTCTCTGTATTCATCCTGCTGGTCATTCCTTACAGAACAATAATATTCCATTACATTCATATACCACAATTTACCCAGCCATTCTCCAATTGATGGGCATCCATTCATTTTCCAGTTTCTAGCCACTACAAACAGGGCTGCCACAAACATTTTGGCACATAAAGTTGTCTTTCCCTTCTTTAGTATCTTTTTGGGGTATAAGCCCAGTAGTAGCACCGTTGGATCAAATGGTATGCACATTTTGATAACTTTTTGGGCATAATTCCAGATTGCTCTCCAGAATGGTTGAATTCATTCACAACTCCACTAACAATGCATCAGTGTCCCACTTTTCCCGCATCCCTTCCAACATTCATCATTATTTTTTCCTGTCATCTTAGCCAATCTAACAGGTGTGTAGTGGTATCTCAGAGTTGTCTTAATTTGCATTTCTCTGATCAATAATGATTTGGAACACTCTTTCATATGAGTGGTAATAGTTTCAATTTCATCATCTGAAAATTGTCTGTTCATATCCTTTGACCATTTATCAATTGGAGAATGGTTTGATTTCTTATAAATTAAGGTCAATTCTCTATATATTTTGGAAATGATGCCTTTATCAGAACCTTTAACTGTGAAGATGTTTTCCCAGTTTGTTGCTTCCCTTCTAATCTTGTTTGCATTAGTTCTGTTTGTACAAAGGCTTTTTAATTTGATATAATCAAAATTTTCTATTTTGTGATCAGTAATGTTCTCTAGTTCATCTTTGGTCACAGATTTCTTTCTCCTCTACAAGTCTGAGAGATAAACTATCCTATGTTCCTCTAATTTATTTATAATCTGGTTCTTTATGCCTAGGTCATGGATCCATTTTGATACTATCTTGGTATATGGTGTTAAGTGTGGGTCCTTGTCTAATTTCTGCCATACTAATTTCCAGTTATCCCAGCAGTTTTTATCAAATAATGAATTCTTATCCCAAAAGTTAGGATCTTTGGGTATGTCAAACACTAAATTGCTATAGTTGACTATTCTGTCTTGTGAACCTAACCTTTTCCACTGATCCACTAATCTATTTCTTAGCCAATACCAAATGGTTTTGGTAACTGCTGCTTTATAATATAATTTTAGATCAGGTACAGCTAGACCACCTTCATTTGATTTTTTTTTCATTAATTCCCTTGAGATTCTTGACTTTTTATTGTTCCATATGAATTTTGTTGTTATTTTTTCTAGATCATTAAAATATTTTCTTGGAAGTCTGATTGGTATAGCACTAAATAAATAGATTATTTAGGAAGTATTATCATCTTTATTATATTCGCTCAACCTATCCAGGAGCACTTAATATTTTTCCAATTATTGAAGTCTGACTTTATTTGTGTGGAGACTTTTTTATAATTTTGCTCATATAATTCCTGACTTTCCTTTGGTAGGAAGATTCCCAAATATTTTATGCTGTCAACAGTTATTTTGAATGGAATTTCTCTTTGTATCTCTTGCTCTTGGATTTTATTGGTGGTGTATAAAAATGCTGAGGATTTATGGGGATTTATTTTGTATCCTGCTATTTTGCTAAAATTATGAATTATTTCTAATAGCTTTTTAGTAGAATCTCTGGGGTTCTCTAGGTATACCATCATATCATCTGCAAAGAGTGATAGTTTGGTTTCCTCATTGCCTACTCTAATTCCTTTAATATCTTTCTCGACTTTTATTGCAGAGGCTAGTGTTTCTAATATGATACTGAATAATAATGGTGATAGTGGGCAACCTTGCTTCACTCCAGATCTTACTGGGAAAGGTTCCAGTTTTTCCCCATTGCATATGATGCTTACTGAAGGTTTTAAATATATGCTCCTGACTATTTTAAGGAAAAGTCCTTTTATTCCTATGCTCTCACGTGTTTTTATTAGGAATGGATGTTGGATTTTATCAAATGCTTTTTCTGTATCTATTGAGATAATCATATGTTTTTTGTTTGTTTGGTTATTGATATAGTCAATTATGCTAATAGTTTTCCTAATACTGAACCAGCTCTGCATTCCTGGTATAAATCCTACTTGGTCATAGTGTATTATCCTGGGGATGATTTTCTGTAATCTTTTTGCTAATATTTTATTTAAGATTTTAGCATCAATATTCATTAGGGAGATTGGTCTATAATTTTCTTTCTCTGTTTTCAGCCTACTTGGTTTCGGTATCAGTACCATGTCTGTGTCGTAAAAGGGTTTGGTAGGACTCCTTCAATCCCTATTTTTTCAAATAGTTTATTTAGTATTGGAGTTAATTGTTCTTTAAATGTTTGATAGAATTCAGATGTAAATCCATCTGGTCCTGGGGATTTTTTTCTTAGGGAGTTGATTGATAGTTTGTTCTATTTCTTTTTCTGAGATGGGATTGTTTAGGATATTTACCTCGTCCTCTGTTAGTTTGAGCAAGCTATATTTTTGGAGGTATTTTTCTATTTCATTGAAGTTGTCAAATTTATTGGCATAAAGTTGGACAAAGTAACTCCTAATTATTGCTCTAATTTCCTCTTCATTAGTGGCGAGTTCTCCCTTTTCATTTTTAAGACTAACAATTTGATTTTCCTCTTTCCTTTTTTAATCAGATTTACTAAGGGTTTGTCTATTTTGTTGGTTTTTTCATAGAACCAACTCTTAGTTTTATTAATTAATTCAATAGTTTTTTTTTTTTTTTTTTTTTTTTTTTTTTTTTTTTTTTTTTTTTTTTACTTTCAATTTTATTGATCTCTCCTTTTATTTTGAGAATTTCAAGTTTAGTGTTTGACTGGTGATTTTTAATTTGTTCCTTTTCTAGCATTTTTAGTTGCAAACCCAATTCATTGACCTTCTCTTTCTCTATTTTATACAAATAGGCCTCTAGAGATATGAAATTTCCTCTTATTACCGTTTTGGCTGCATCCGATACATTTTGGTATGTTGTCTCATTATTATCGTTTTCTTGGGTGAAGTTATTAATTATGTCTATGATTTGCTGTTTCACCCAATCATTCTTTAGTATTAGATTATTTAGTTTCCAATTATTTTTTGGTCTACTTTCCCCTGGCTTTTTGTTGAATGTAATTTTCATTGCATCGTGGTCTGAAAAGGATGCATTTACTATTTCTGCCTTACTGCATTTGAATTTGAGGTTTTTATGTCCTAATATATGGTCAATTTTTGTATAGGTTCCATGAACTGCTGAAAAGAAAGTGTACTTCTTTCTGTCCCCATTACATTTTCTCCAGAGATCTATCATATCTAACTTTTCTAGTATTCTATTTACCTCTTTGACTTCTTTCTTATTTATTTTGTGGTTTGATTTATCTAATTCTGAGAGTGCAAGGTTGAGATCTCCCACTATTATAGTTTTGCTGTCTATTTCTTCTTCTTTTTTTTTTTAATTTAAATTTTATTTTATTTAATAATAACTTTGTATTGACAGAATCCATGCTAGGGTAAGCTGTCTATTTCTTCTTGCAGCTTTCTTAATTTCTCTTTTAAGAATTTAGATGTTACACCACTTAGTGCATATATGTTTAATATAGATACTGCTTCATTATTCATTCTACCCTTTAGCAAGATATAGTTCCCTTCCTTATCTCTTTTAATTAGATCAATTTTTGCTTTAGCTTGATCTGAGATCAGGATGGCTACCCCTGCTTTTTTGACTTCACCTGAAGTGTAGTAGATTTTGCTCCAACCTTTTCCCTTTATCCTGCATGTATCTCCCCGCTTCAGGTGTGTTTCCTGTAAACAACATATTGTAGGATTCTGGCTTTTAATCCATTCTGCTAACCGCTTCCTCTTTATGGAAGAGTTTACCCTGTTCACATTTATGGTTAAAATGACCAATTCTGTATTACTAGCCATCTTGTTAACCCCGGTTTATGCTTGTCTCCCTTCTTTCCCCTTTACTCCCCTTCCCTGTATTCATCTTGTGAGCAGCAATTGCTTCTCACACCCCTCCCTTTTTAGTGTCCCTCCCCCCACCTTAGAGTTCCTCCCCCTATCTTACCCCTTTCTCTCCCAGTTATCGTATTCCCTTCCACTTAGCTTATTCATTCCCTTTTCACTTTTCCCTTCTCACTTTTCAATGAGGTGGGAGACGTTTCACCATAGATTGAATATGTCTAAAATTTTTCTCTTAAAGCCAATTCTGAAGGCAGTAAGATACTCACTATATTCATCCCCCTCCATTCTTTCTCTCAGATATAATAGGTTTCCTTTGCCTCTTCATGAGATGTAGTGCCCCTACATTACTCTTTTTCTGGTACAATGTCCTTTCCACATCTAGGTTCTAGAACAAGGTATGCATGTATTCTTTATACATCTCTGTAGCCGGAATATAGTTCCCAAGATTAATCTTTACCTTTTTAGTTTTCTCTTGAGTTCTGTATTTGTAGATCAAACTTTTTGTTAAGTTCTGGCTTTTTCATCAAAAATATGTGAAATTAGCTTACTTCGTTGAATGTCCATCTTCTTCCCTGGAAAAAGATGCTCATTCTAGCTGGGTAAGTTATTTTTGGTTGCATACCAAGTTCCTTAGCCTTTCGGAATATCATATTCCAGGCCCTTCGATCCTTCAGTGTGGATGCTGCTAGATCCTGGGTGATCCTTATTGTGGCTCCTTGATACTTGAATTGGGTTTTTCTAGGCGCTTGCAGTATTTTTTCCTTCGTCTGAGGGTTCTGGTATTTGGCCACTATATTTCTTGGTTTTTTGATTTTAGGATCCCTTTCAGTAGGGGATCGATGAATTCTTTCAATGTCTATTTTATCCTCTGTTTCTATGGCTTCTGGGCAGTTCTCTTTGATAATTTCCTGGAAAATAGTGTCCAGGCTCTTTTTTTCATGATACTTTTCTGGGAGTCTGATGATTCTCAGATTGTCTCTCCTGAATCTGTTTTCCAGGTCTGTTATCTTCCCCAGAAGGTATTTCACATTCTTTTCCATTGTTTGATTTTTTTGGATTTGCTTGACTGATTCTTCTTGTCTCCTCGAGTCATTCAATTCCATTTGTTCAACCCTGATTTTCAGTGAAGTATTTTCTTCACTCACTTTTTAAAAATCTTTTTCTAATTGTCCAATTGAGCTCTTTTTTTTTATGGAATTTTTTTCCATTTTGCCAATTTTATTTTTTAGAGCACTGTTTTCTGTTTCCAGTTCACTAATGCTATTTTTCAAAGATTTTATTTCTTTATCCAGTCTCTCTTTAACTGAGTGGGATAACTTCTCCAGACTCTTTTGCCAAGCCTCCCTCTCCTTTTGCCAAGCCTCCCTCTCCTTTTCCCATTTTTCTTCTAGCTCTCTTGTGAGAGTCTTCTATGAGATTCATCTGTGCTGAGGAACAAATGATCTCCTCCTTTGGGGATTCACCTGGGGACTGCCTGTTTTTAGTCTCCTCAGGATTTAGAGTCTGCTCTCTATCTGTATAGAAGCTGTCAAGGGTTAAAGTCCTCTTCAGTTTCTTGCTCATTCTGTCTAATAATCAAAGACAAACTAGCAAAGAAAAAAAGAAAAAACTGGAGTCTTTCTTTGGGGGAGGGGCTGGGTGGTGTTACCGAGCTTTCTCTACAGACTGCGGGGGGCAGCAGTGAGGCACTAGCCCTACTGTGCTGTGCCTGCACTCTGATATCCCAGAGCATGCTGAGTCACTGTGGGGGGGGGGGGAGCGGGGAGGGGGTGGCTGTTTGGGGTTGTATTCTTCAGCCCCGGTGTTTTTAGCTTCTCTGCTGGACTGCTGACTTGCTGCCAGGGCAAAGCAGAGATGGCTGCGATCACACCCCACCCCCTCTCTGCTCTGCTTGGCTGTGAGCCGCATTCTGTGCTCTCGCTGCCGCTGCTGCCCGCAGTCTGCTTCCGATCTAAAAACCATCCCCACCCTCTAGCAAAAACAGACCTTTCCTGATGAGTCTTAAGGATGGCTTCTCTTGGTAACTATTTGTAGGTTTTTTTTCAGTCAAGCATTAATTCAGAGTCTTATAATGAAATGGATAGTGAGAGAAAAATGCAGAGCTACACAGCTATGTGCCTCCTCTCCACCATCTTGGCTGGAAGTCCCATAGATCTCCCATCCTAATGGAAATAAAAACCCTCAAAAAAAAATTCAGTTAAAAATGAGGATAGAGCTGGAGATAGAAATAAGGAATGCTGCCATATGTATTCAGTATTAAAACACAATCAGTTCCTTCTCTTGTTATGGATAGGATTTTTCATCAGAAACCATTCAGAGTAGTTGTAGATGATTGTACTGAATAACAAAGTAATTTACAGCTGGTCATCACAGGGCATTGATACCACTGTATACCATTGCATACAGTATATTTCATTTTTTTCATGGAGAACTTTAAAGATTTTTTTGAGAGTATCCTGTCATGAGGACAGTGGACAGAGGAATGTCCTGGGAAAAGAGAATAGTGAATAGAATGGTCCAACTTACCTGCCATAAAAAAGAGACAAGAAAAAAAAAAAACTTACAGTGGAGGAGAAGATGGGGAAGAGTGGATGAATAAGTAAAAATTACTCTCATCAGAATTAGATCAATTAGGAAAAACATAACACTCAATAGGAGTATAGGAATTTATCTTACCTTGCAGGAAAATAAGTGATCAATGGAATGTGAAAAGGGGGGGGTGATAAAAGAGAGGGCGTTTTGGAGGAGTGGTCAGTAGCAAAATATTTTTGAGGAGGAACAGGGTGAAAGGAGAAAGAAAAATGGGGGGAAATACAATTAGCAATAGTAAATGTAAATAATTAGAATAAATTATCTCTGATAGCACCTCATTTCTCAAAAATAGAGGGAAATAAGTCAAACTTATGAAATTATCATCCCCAATTGATAAATAATCAAAAGATATTATATTGTACAAAGGGCTGCAAATTCACGCATATCTTTTGACCTTACAACACCACTATCAGGCATAAATGCCAAAAGAGATTTGCAAAAAAATGGTGAGAAAAAAAGCAAAATACCCTGAAAAAGAAAATATTCTTAAGATCTCTCTTCTCAGGACAAAAAAATAAAGTGGAAATTGAGGGGTTGTGTGTTTCTGATAGAATATTATTGTTCTTTGGGAAATTATGAACAGGATGCTTCCAGAAAAAAATATTTTGAAAGCCCTCCAGCAACAAAGTGAATTATACTGTATACAAAGTAATAGCAATATTCTGGGATGACCAACTCTAAATGACCTTGCTATTCTCAGTAGTACAATCATCCACAACTACTCTAACAGACTGATGATGAAAAGTCCTACTTATATACAGATAAGAAACTGATTGTGTTTGAATTCAAATTGAAGCATTGTATTTTTCTGTCTCTATCTCTCTTTTTAACTTAATTTTCTTTGAAAGTTTTTATTTTTATTAAGATGGGAGATCTGTTTTCTTTTACAACTTAACTTCTATTAAAAAAATGTTTTGTGTAACTTCTAAAAAAATGAATGTTGAAAACTGTCCTTACATGCAATTAGAAAAAAAAATACTATTATTAAAAACATTACCCCTTTCCTATTCATGGATATGATTGCAGATTGATGGATGAATTTTTAAAGTGTTAGAAAAAGTATTATATTAAAATATATCTACTTTAAAAAGCATTATTATTGGAAAACAGAGCAATGTAGGACTAGTTTTAACATTTGGAAGATCTGAATTCAAATTGTACCCTAGGTATTTACTAGTTATCAGATTCTGGGGAAGTTATTTGTATTTTTTTTTTTTAATTTTGTAAAGTCAGAACTTTTGGATAAATTTTATCTTAAATCCCTTCTAATTCTAAATCTAGAATAGACTAGTTGACCAGTGGAATAGGTTAAGTTAAAAGGACAAAACAGCCAATAACTTTAATAATCTAGTGTTTGACAAACCCAGAGACCCCAGCTTTTGGTATAAGAACTCACTATTTGAAAAAACTGCTGGGAAAATTGGAAATTAGTATAGCAGAAACTAGGCATTGATCCACACTTAACACAATACACCAAGATAAAGTCAAAATGTGTTCATGAATTAGGCATAAAAATGAGATTATTAATAAAGTAGAAGAATATAGGATAGTTCACCTCTCAGACAGGTGGAAGAGGAAGGAATTTATGACCTAAGAAGAACTAGAGATCA
Source organism: Antechinus flavipes (assembly GCF_016432865.1). NCBI lineage: Eukaryota > Metazoa > Chordata > Mammalia > Dasyuromorphia > Dasyuridae > Antechinus > Antechinus flavipes. Next base: position 604,125,777 of record NC_067398.1, read on the forward strand.
TTATTGATCACAAAATAGAAAATTTTGATTATATCAAATCGAAAAGTTTTTTTGTACAAACAAAATTAATGCAGACAAGATTAGCAGGGAAGCAATAAACTGGGAAAACATTTTTACAGTCAAAGGTTCTGATAAAGGCCTCATTTACAAAATATATAAAGATTTGCTTCTAATTCATAAAAAAATCAAGCCATTCTCCAATTGATAAATGGTCAAAGGTATGAACAGACAATTTCCCAGACAAAGAAATTGTAACTATTTCTAGCTATATGAAAAGATGCTCCAAGTTATTATTAAACAGAGAAATGCAAATTAAGACAACTCTTAGATACCACTACACACCTATCAGATTGGCTAGAATGACAGGGTAAGACAATACAGAATGTTGTAGGGGATGTGGGAAAACTGGGACACTGACACATTGTTGGTGGAATTGTAAATAGCATCCAGCCATTCTGGAGAGCAATTTGGAACTAAGCTCAAAAAGTTGTCAAACTGTGCATACTCTTTGATGCAGCAGTGTAACTATTGGGCTTGCATCCCAAAGAGATTTTAAAGAAAGGAAAGGGACCTGTATATCCAAAAATGTTTGTGTCATCCCTCTTTGTAGTGGCCAAAAACTGGAAACAGAGTGAATGCCCATCAATTGGAGAATGGCTGAATAAATTGTGGTATATGAATGTTAGGGAATGTTATTGTTCTGTAAGAAATGACTAGCAGGATGATTTCAGAAAGGCCTGGAGAGACTTATATGAACTGATGCTGAGTGAAATGAGCAGGACCAGGAGATCATTGTATACTTCAACAACAAGTTGATGATAAATATGATGATCAATTCTGACAGACATGGTCCTCTTTGGCAATGAGATGAACCAAATCAATGACAATAGAGTAATAATGAATTGAACCAGTTATACCTAGTGAAAGAACTCTGGGAGATGACTATGAATCACTACATAGAATTCCCAATATCTCTATTTTTGTCTGCCTGCATTTTTTATTTCCTTCACAGGTTAATTGTACTCTATTTAAAAGTACGTTTCTTTTTGTATAGCAAAATAACTGTATGGACATGTATACATATATTGTATTTAACTTATGCTTTAACATGTTTAACATGTATTGTTCAACCTGCCATCTCGGGGAGGGGGTCGAGGCAAGGAAGGGAAAAATTGGAACAAAGGGATTTGTAATTGTCAATGCTGAGAATTTACCCATGCATATATCTTGTAAATAAAAAGCTATAATAAAAAAATGAAAAAAATCTAAATCTAGGATTCTTCCCTTTCTCCATTCCTCTTTTAGCTTATTCTCTTCTATGGGATTCAGAAGTTTTCTTCTGGGATCCAAGTAGTTATACCAAAGCAAAAGGAATCGTAATATCACTAAGGAATTACTCCATCATTCTAGAAGATAATCTCAGATAATTATTATATATTAAATCTATTTACATTTTAAAATATTTTTCATTATTTCCTATGACTTTTTACTCATTGATCATATATAATAGTTCCACTCTTGTGATTGCAGATTAGCTTCAAAACAAGACAGATTTAGATGCTTCGTTTTAATAATGTGCAATCAGCTTACCATCTCCAGCTAACCACAAAAACAGGGATAGAGAAAAAGGTAGAGACTTTTCAAAAAATTAATTCTTTTCATTTGTCTTATGTGATAAAAACTCATTTGTAAAGTCCAATCAGGTAGGCAAAGGGCTTTCTATATATCAACATTGTAAACTTAGCCATCAAGGCATTATTCTAAATTTACAATCAAAGAAAATGAGGGCCTGAGAATCTAGGATTTGCTCATATTAAAATAAATAGCAAATTTCTGGACCTAGATTCAAATCCAAGTATCTTCATTCTAAGTTTAGAAGTCTCTTTACCATTCCATATAGCCTCTATTTTATTTAATCTTTCGTGTACGCTTCAAATTGCTTTAGATCACAGGTTTCTGCAGTATGTTCATTGAAAGGAATGAACAAGAAGCCTTTTTTTTTTAAATTTCCATAAGTATCCTGCAAAGAAAGTTATCCAGATGTTCTGCACAGGCATATGAACAATTTAGGAAATCTGTATAGCTCTGAAATAATATCCTTCTCTAATCTTAAAGGAGAGAAAGGGACCCACATGTGCAAAAACATTTGTGGCAGCCCTTTTTTAGTGACAAGAAAGTGGAAACTGAGTGGATGCCCATCAGTTAGGAAATGACTGAATTAAGTTATGGTATATGAATGTTATGAAATATTATTGTTCTATTAGAAATAATCAGCAGGATTATTTCAAAGAGCTCTGGAGAGACTTACAGAAACTGAAACTAAGTGAAATGAACAGAACCAGGAGATCATTGTATATGGAAGCAGAAAATTGTAGTGATCAATTCTGATGGTTGTGGCTCTTCTCAACAATGAGATGATTCAGGCCAGTGCCAATGGTCTTATGATGATGATTCATCTACACAAAGAGAGAGGACTCTGGGAACCGTGGATCACAACATAGCTTTTTCACCTCTTTTGTTGTTGTTTGCCAGAACTTTATTTTCTTTCTCATTTTTCCCTTTTTGATCTGATTTTCTTGTGCAGCAAGATAATTGTATAAATATGTATACCTATATTGGATTTACATATATATTTGCTATGTTTAACATATAATGGATTACTTGCCATCTAAGGGGTAGAGTGGAGAAGGATGGGGAGATTATACCACAAGGTTGTGCAATGGTGAAATATTATCCTTGCATATATTTTAAAAAAATAAAAAAAATAAATTATAAATAATCTCCTCAAAATATACTTAATATTTAACACGACTATCAGTGTTTCCATTGTTGCTTTAATATTTTTTTTAATTTTCCTCTATTTGTATCTTCCACTTTTATTTAAGTTGTTTTAGGTCAAGAACATTCCACACAAATGAAAATGGTAAGGAATTGTAAAAAACACATAGGTATATAAATCCAGCTAACATCTTCAAAGATGCTAGCATTCACTCCTTTAGCAACATAAAGATTTATATTTCAGGCAAGCCAAGTAAGCAGTGAAAGTATAGAAAATCACAATCTCTAAGAAATGGAATAAGATAAATTAGTTTTTAAAAAGCAAAAGAAGATGAAACAGAAAAATAAATAATAGGTCTCCTGTGCAATTCTGTCTTCTTTCATAACTTTGATCCAATATTTTCATTAGCCACAGTTACATTATAATATGCTCTTAAATTCTAAAATTGATTTATATAGAAGAAAAAAAAACAGAGAAAACACCAAGCACAAATTATGAATCCAAATTTTTATTCATGGTTTTAGATGGTTTGAGACCATATTTCTTTTTAATTTTTAAATTAGTCATTATTAACTATTGCTATCAATGACATTTCATAGATGATATCAAATCAAATCTGTAATGTTCTCCTCTTAAATATAATGTGCTCTGGGAGCAAGTTTCTTGGGGAGCTTCTGGAGGCTGTCTTCATTTCAGTTTAGTGTAATAATCACCTCAAATGCAGCCAGGAGTTAAAGTCCAAATCCTTTATTGTCTCTCGCAAAATCTTATCTCCTTCACTTGGGGCTCAGCTAGTTTTCAGGAAGCCTTCCGGATCTTGGCTTCAGTGTTCTCCACAGGACAGCCTGCAACCACTTCTCTGTCTTTCTTCATTCTGCCCGACTGCCATCTCTGACTTGTGAATCTCCTGCAGTGAATGCTGCCTTGTGAATCTCCCAAAGTGCATCCTGGTTGAGGCTCCTAGCTTCTATATGCTTTCTTAAAGGTGTGAACTCTAATAAGTACTAAGTACATCTAGAGAAGTGTTGAGCACCCTGCTAAACATCCATTGTCTCTATCAATTTCACAGATTTAGCACCTCATAAGAATTCTAACACAAATCTATGACTTTTGGTTAAATTCCTCAATACTCAGGCCAAATAAATTCAACAAGAAACAATTCTATTTAATTTATCATACAAATCTCAGCAGCATACAGCTAATTTTAGGATTTCATTTAGGGAGAAGAAAATATAAAGATGAACTATGGGAGTCTGAAACTGGAAGTAAACTTCCTAACTTGATGTGGATCAGCATATGCAATATAAAGTTTTGAATAGATAACTCAAAGTAATTGGGATACTGAGTAAGTAATTTATACATGTTCACATAGCCATTGTGTTAGAAGTAGGACATAAACTTAGTTTTCCACTGAAAGCCAGAATTTTTATCTACTACATTGTTATTTCATGACTTTAAGGAAATGTTTAAAATAAAATCCCCATTGTTCCAAGAATTTACATTAGTCACTATCAATTTGGAAATGTAATGATTTGTTCTCCCTTAATTACAATATTTTACCTCAAGATCATTTAATATAAAAATCATAATGTGATTTAAAGAAACTTATTAAAAATTTTAATCTCTTAAGTCAATATATAATTTAAAGTCTCTCTTGAAAACCTTCAAACACATCACCTATAAAATGATTTACAATATTTTAAACACTTTTATAAACAATTTTTACTGAGTTGAAGTAGTTTTTGTTTAGAAATACATTGTCAATAAAAAATATTCTCTAATGATATTTTGTATTGATAGCAATTCTAAATTACTGTATCTATGTTTGAAATAGATAACTCCCTAACTAATAAATTGGGAAAACATTTATAATCCAAAGGATTTGATAAGGGCCTCATTTCTAAAATATATAGAGAATTGACTCAAATTTACAATAGTTCAAACCATTCTCCAATTGATAAATGGTCAAAGGATATGAACAGACAATTTTCGGATGAAGAAACTGAAATATTTTGTAGCCACATGAACAAGTTCTCCAAATCACTATTGATTAGATAAATGCAAATTAAAACAAATCTGAGATATCACTACACACCTGTCAAATTGGCTACGATGACAAGAAAAAGATATGATAAATGTTGAAGGGGATTTGAGAAAACTGGGACACTGATACATTATTGTTGAAATTGTGAATGGATCCAACCATTCTGGAGAGCAATTTGGAAAGCTATCAAATTGTAAATGTCCTTTGATCCAGAAGTGTTTCTATTGAGATTATATTCCAAAGAGATCTTAAAGGAGGAATAGGGACCACAGGTACAAAAAAATGTTTGTGTCAGCCCTTTTTGTAGTAACAAGAAACAGGAAACCGAATGGATGCCTGTTAGAGTTCAAATGTTGGAGTTCTTGTTCTTCTCAAAGCACAGCCGATTTAGAGGCTTAGAGCCCTTCGAATGTCTCCAAATCCAAAGGTGCTGTCCTTCAGCCTCTGCCTCTGCTTTCTTCTGCCTCTAACCAACACAGAGATGGAATCTCTCTCTTGACTCCTTCTGGGGAGCCCAGCCACCAACTACAGTGGTGTGAGATGAAGATGAATCTGGTTGTCCACTGAACTCTCCACTCGTAGCTTTATCCTCTGAAAACCCTTCGTCTGCCACCAGCCAGCCAAGAGGAAAAAATGTATTCTGCCATAGATCCCTCATCGCTGGCCTTTTATCTGACTCTTCTGAGAGAATGGGATTATGGGTTTTCTCCCATAGTGCTCTCTGTCCCAACGAGCTTTAAGGGAGGTGTGGACTCCCTTGAAGTTAGAAAGTGTACTTTGTGAAGCTAGCATACTTGTGGACTCCAATGAGTAAAGGTGTGAACACAAGCCTTGTATTAATTAGTTCTACTTAGTACCTTGTTTCAGGTTCTGGCCAAAATCTTCCTGTAAGATTAGATCAACTCTAATTAGTTAGCAGTTAGTAAAGATTCCAACATCTCCCCCTTTCTTTTGTTAGATGAAAACACCAAAGGAAATAGGAAATCTAATCAGATTAGTGGGTTTCTGAAGGGGTACACATAAATCCATCAATATGGGCCAGAACTTTGTAACAGATATACATGGTATACATAAATCCACCAATATGGGAGGCATTACACATAATTTACATAAGCACATAGCAATATAACACAGGCTAGTAGTAATGTAACAACATGAATCAACCTGAAGATTTACACATGTCCATAAGTCCTAGAAATAGTCCATAAGCAATCCATTGTCCATTAGTTCATGTGCCAGGAATCTAATAATTCCTACAAGCTCTGAAGTACTGCAAAAAGTCTCATCAACAATTTTTCATCTCAGGGAACCCAATGATTCTTGCTGGTTTTTCAAGAACTAAAGCAGTTTCATCTTGTTTTAGGAAATCCAATGATTCCTGAAGATTTTAAAAGTCTTTTTAACAGTCTTCTTGTCAGCTATGCTCTTTCAATGGTGAGCACAATCAGCAACAGAACCACCCAATAATTCTTGGGTCTTCTCCTTTGTTTCAAGGGTCTGCTCCATCTCTCTGCGATGGACAAGGTGAATGCGGCTCGTAGGCACCCATCTGATTCCTTCTCCACATGTAGAGATGCAAGCAAATCCTCTCCCCCAAGCAGTTAGCCTATCTGGTCCCTTCCATTCACCACTTTCTGGGTCTCTCCACATCACCTGGCGATTATCTAAAGATAGTGGAGCTGCTCGCACTGGACACTGCTCTTCTGGTGGGTTATAAAACCTGTCTGCTGGAGCCAGTGCATCTTTATCAAAGATTTAAAAATTAATGGTATAGTGGACTCCCTTGAAGTTAGAAAGTGTACTTTGTGAAGCTAGCATACTTGTGGACTCCAATGAGTAAAGGTGTGAACACAAGCCTTGTATTAATTAGTTCTACTTAGTACCTTGTTTCAGGTTCTGGCCAAAATCTTCCTGTAAGATTAGATCAACTCTAATTAGTTAGCAGTTAGTAAGGATTCCAACAGATGCCCATCAATTGGAGAATGGCTGAATAAATTATAGTATATGAATGCTATGGAATACTATTGTTCTATAAGAAATGACCAGCAGGATGATTTCAGAGAGGTCTGGAGAGACTTACATGAACTGATGCTGAATGAAATGAGGAGAACCAGAGGATCATTATACAGGGCAACAACAAGAGTATATTACAATCAACTCTGATGCGCATGGCTCTCTTCAACACCGAGATGATTCAAACCAGTTTCAATTGTTCAGTGACAAAGAGAGCCATATACATCCAGAGAGAGAACCGTGGGAATAGTGTGGAACAAAACATAGCATTCTCACTCTCTGTTAATTGTTTGTATTTTGTTTTCTTTCTCAGTTTTTCTTTTTTTTTCTTCCTTCTTGATCTGATTTTTCTTATGCAACAAGATAACTGCATAAATATATATTGGATCTAACATGAATTTCAACATATTTAACATGTATTGGATTATCTATCAGCTAGGAGAAGGGGGAGGGGGAAGGAGAGAAAAAATTGGAGCAAAAAGTTGCACAAGGGTCAATGCTGGAAAAATTACCCATGCATATGTATTGTAAATAAAAAGCTTTAATTAAAAAAGACATCAATAACCCTAATTATTTTAAATATAAGGAAATTAAGTAAAGCATGTAATATATTCATTCAGACACTTCTGAAAACCAGTTCATTCTTATTTGAAATAAATTGATAAAATTTAGGTTTAACAAAAAATTAACCATTTGTGACAAAAATTCAAATTATGCCAATGTAACATAGGTTTAGATGGCATAAATACAGAATACAGCACACCAAAAATTTTGCTGTTGAGGAGGTAGATATACTTTGAATATTTGGGCTTTTTTGTTTGTTATTTTGGAAGGCAACTAGGGTACAGTGAATTGTCTAGCTTGACACAGCTAGTAAGTATTAAGTGTCTGAAGCCAGATTTGAATACTGGTCCTCCTGACTCCGGGACTGGATCTCTACCATTGTACCACCTAGTTGTCCCGTATTTTTTACTCAATTTAAATGTGGGACCATGATTTCTGAGCTTTAATTATGTCACCATTTCATCTAAAAAATTTTGGTGAATCAACATATTTTTAAAGAAGTTATAAAAGTGATTGATTCATTTAAAAGATAATTTTAAAATATATTCTGTGCTAAGATAAACTATGTTCACCTGTAAATTTAAAGATATATTTAATTTTAAAAAGAATATTATCCAATGAGACTTTGTGTCACTTTGCTCTAAAAAACAGTCTTAAAGGCACTTGAAAAAGCAATCAAGAATTGGTCCTTTCAGTCATTTTAAATACATGAAGAGAGAAAACAATTATTTTGGTCTCTAAGAACTTTGACTTTTGACTTTATAAGTTAACCTTCTTTGGAGATTACCAAACAAACGATGTGAAACTTCTATGATAATATTATATTGTTAGGTCAAAGAAATGAAAGCACAGAAAATAGTTTGAATATTAAAAAAAAAAGATGCCCTAAGTTCCCTTCTGAGAAGCAGTGTGGAACCCTGGTTGAAAGCCCAAATTTAGAATTTTTTAAGAGCTTGGGGCAATACTAACTTTGATAGTCACATAATAGCCTTGTGACCTTTCCAAATCATTATATGTCCTAATGACTCTAATCAAGTCTTAAAGACTATAAATTATAGAATTCTAGAAGAGTGTTTCCTCAAAGGGGTTTCTCTCAAGCAATGATATCACAAGAGAATGTAGAGAAGGGCCATTAAAACTAAATTCCAATTTTCTGTCTAAATTTCATTTTCCCCACAATTTTTTCATGAATTTATTGCTGTAATCAGTAACTAATATCATATTGCTTTGTCATCATATTTCTTTAATTATATCAATGTCTAGAATTTCAACTGGACTCACCACAGTCTCATCATTTTGTAGCATTCTTGATTTTCCTGGGACACTCATTTTCTTTTAACTCTATTTTTCATTGCAAAATTGGATTATTCCATTTTCCCCAAACTCTCAATGTGTCTTAGAAATCTCCTTGGGCATCTGTGATTTAATTAAAAGTAGATATTGATGTACCACTTAGCTTGCTTCAGTAGGTCATTGAGAAATTCGAGAGTAGATTGGAGCTCAAATGTTCTCAAATCACTCTAGAAATTTGGTGCCAATTTAAATTACTTCTTAAAGTGTAATTTCATGTGTATTTCATATATTGCCATTAGAAGAATACAATACATAAGTTTAGATATGTATCTCTTATGAAATATTAAACACAAAGCAAAAGAAATTTCAACATATTTCTTTTTTCATTTCTCAGGTTCAGTTATTTTTCAAACACTGTATTTTGTACTTGACTTTTTTAAAAGAAAAATTTGCCCAGTAACAAAGCATAACAAAAAGATAACTGGTCTCATCAGAAAGAAAGAATGGGACTTATTCTTATCTCTGACCCATAATAACTATTGGATTCTAGGCAAAAACATTTAACTTTAACTTTTATTTTTTTTTATTTTTAGCAGACACTTTATTATTTATTTACTTCAAAATAAGTAATAGCTTTTTTTTTCAAAATATATGCAAAGATAGTCTTCAACTTCATTCTTGCAAAACCTTGTGTTCCAATTTTTTCTCCTACCTTCTCCCCTACCTCTACAGCAAATAAAATAGCAAGTAATCCAATATATGCTAAACAATGTTTGCAATTATCATAAACATATTTCCACATTATCATGTTGCACTAGAAAAAATAGATCAAAAAGAAAAAAAATGAGAAAGAAAATCAATTTATAAATGAACAAGCAAACAAACAACTGTGAAACATTGATGCTAAAATAATAAAAAAATAAGTATGTCTTCTGTTCCTGAGGAAAAGAAACAGGATTAAGACTAGGAGTTTCAGAGGAGTAAATTCCTTGAGAATTTATATTTTTTTAATTTTCAGATATCAGTGTTACAGGAGCCAGTTGTTAGTGGTTTCTGAGATCTAATTCTGACTAGCAGAATGGGTCTCTTGATGTGAAAGAATGATCACAATACAAGGAGATTGAGAGTCAGTCGCATTCTCTGACCTCTTCCCTCTTCCCTCTTGCCTCCATTTTATTTCATTCCCAATTCACAAGTAACTTCTGTGTCAGTAAAGGATGATTTGCAATTTCTTCAAGTGTAGATAATTTGAAAGCCCCTATAGCTGAGAACCATAACACAGCACTATTAGTAATTTACCTGTAGCAGATATGAGAAATTATGATCTGCCAAGATCAGTGCAAGTTGAAATGAGTGACCTACACTAGACAGAA